>NC_135500.1:208067331-208367331 GCF_052857255.1 Amblyomma americanum
ACAGCCCATAGCCCTGACCATATCTTAACCTGGCCATATTGGCACAGCTGCCTCAGAATAGAAGAGAAATTTCTCTTGGTCCGGCGTTCAAACCCGGGACCACCACTTCGTCAGGGCAGTCGCTCTAAAAACTAAGCTCACCAGGACGGCTAGCCGATGAGGGACATACCGAATTGATGAGCAACAACTGATCAACAAATTTAACAGCAATCCTGAAAAGTGCCCGCGCTTTTCGCATGCACAGAGAACAGTAAAGCTCCATGGTCAGCCATAGTTAGCTGGCTAGTTATGCCCTCCTCTCATATTAATTGGCTGTAACTTCAAAAAGGCTTAATCCATTTTCGAAATGTCAAAATAAGATAACTAGAACAGCCTGACGTGCTCAGTCGCAGTTCGTGGAAGAGGCGGCCAGGAATACACACCTGAAACCCGTGGTAAGAAAACGGAAACGCGGAGTCACTGACATTTCCCGATACAGCCAAGTGACCGATGGTCACGCGAGCCTATTTTCTGCTTTTCGGGGATATTTCCCGGTCGGCCGGCGATGCACGCGATGTTACCGCACGGAATAAGAATCACTATTTTAGCATACGCAGACCTTCCCAACTCTCTGTTTCTATTTCTCACAAGCAATTTCTGCCATACGAAGTTCCTCCGTCTGCTCGTTCTTCCTGAGCAGGCAGGCGGTGTTATCTCTCTGTCGTGCTTTGTAAATAGGCCTTCGGTTTTAGTTCCTTCTCATTCTTATATCGTTGTTCGCCCGACTATTTGTTTTCGTTTTCTTTAGGTAATATTGGAGTTGAGGTGCGATATAACTGAATCGCTAATCATTCCAGTGATTACTGTGCGACGGTCGAGTTCCCGCAGAAGTAGATGTAAATGGTGCAAGTTTTTGTCCGGGGGATCAGCACGAGATGATGGTGACGTCAGCGCAGTGCCACTTCTAGTCAAGTTAAGAAGCCATGCCGACCAGGGATACAAAGAGTGCGACTGAGATTTAATAAGTTCCCTAGCACTGGTGGCAGTAGTTGTCTGGATGGCAGTCGGTCTTGTCACGTTCAAGCCAGGACGAATCTATGATAGATATAAGTTCGTTAAAAAACGTATATTTTTTAAAAAGTCCGGGCAACCTTAAAGTTTGGTGAAAAGTACCCTTTGAATGGATAAAACAAGCTTACCTCGCTTAAATTCCCAAAAGAGAAAGATGTCATGGCAAGCTTTTAAACATTAGCGAAGACGACACCTTTCTTTACAACCTTTTATTCTCTCTCGCGGGTTATACAGACCGCGCACTTTTACACACAAAATGGCCGCTCATGAAAAAAAAAAGATACCACGTCGAATAAATAAAAAGGGAGAAGACAAACGCCCTTTGCTGACGAAACTGTAAACGAGCGTGAAACTCATTAAATCCTTCGTAACAACAAACGCAATACGAAGCTCGCAAGACGACGCGTGTCCTTTTGCTCTCCCTCTCTTTCATTTATTTATTTCTCTGCACGCCTAACGGCGCCCGGGACGCCTTTCTCAAGGACGCGGTTAGCGGGCCGGATTGCATTCTTGACGTAACGCCTTTCAAAGACGCTTGCGCTACATTCGTGAATAAAAAAAATTACTGGTATCTCTGCACAAGGGAACATACATATTTCTGTCGCAGAACATCTGCATTCGAAGGTGATAAAACATTAAGGATTCCATGGATCGTCTCAAGCGTATACGTATCAGTCGTTAAGACATCAACACATCTGTTCCAGAGCGCAAGCGTTAATTTCGCGGCACTATAAGGTGAAAGCAGTGCAGCAACAAAAACAAGGTCACACTACGCTCAGTACAGCACGCACGTTTTATCGCTTCAAATCAAGCACCTCCAGAGTGTGGTCGAAAACACGGCGGCGACCGCCAACCAGCAACAAACAAAGCAAACACAAATGCGCTTCTCGAATAGCGGCGGCCGTTCAGCCAGCAGCAATGGCCGAACAAACAAAAAGCGCTTGTTTATCCGTGCTCGCGTTAAATGCCGCGCTGCCAACTACTTAATGCTGCGCGCAAATGAAAATGTCAGGGCGGACAGAGTAGCAGCGCTGAACACCCCAGCCTGCCTTTCTCCTCCCCCTCGCATCTCCCGCCGCTGCCGAAGCATCAACCGCGCCTTGACACTAACGGCTTTCCCGATGCTCAGCTTGTTGCCTGGCTGTGATCGAACTGCGCACAAAATGGTCGGCTCACCTAGCAGGCAGCGACGACGACTCAGTCGGTCAGCGACGGCGGAGGAAGGAAGACGCAATTCCGGGACAGCACCTTGTTAGATCTGCCACAGCGAGCGTTTGGTGACGCGCGCGCGCTTCGCTTGCTTCTCCGAAGCGACCAGCACCTTCCCCGGGCGCGCCGCCTCTCCCCCTCCGTGCACCACTACTCCACTGCGCCGCCGCACAGCTGAGGACGGCAGCCGCTCCGCATCCAGCAGCGTCCCGACGACGCTGGTTGTCACCGCGACGTTGTCGTCGCTGGGCGTCGGGGAAGGCGTGCACGGCACACTCCGAACGGTGTGCCCCGTTGTCGCCGACCAAAGACGCAGCTGTGCCGGAGCTCCGGGCGTCCCCGCAGCGGACGCGCGACCACGCGGATACTCAAACAAGAGCACACGCGCGCACCACACTACTCGCGCACGGCGTGACGGCGGCGGCGACGGCTGAGCGGACCTTCGCGAGTGTGCTGCGTGCTTCTGGTTGCGGCAGAGGGCAGCTTGAGGAGGAGGGCGAGGAGGAAGAGAGTAGCGCTTCTTCTCTCTCTCCCGCTTGCGGTGCGCGTCCAGCGCTCAGCGTCGTCGTCCCGTGGTGCCGCGCGCGCGCGCACGCTCTCTGCGCCGACCGACCGGTCCGAATGCGCATGTCCCGTGGAGGACCGGATTTCGATCTTTGGGGATGAACTCTCGTGCTCCGCTTCTCTCTTGACCTCCTCCTCTTCCCTCCTCCTCCTCCTGCTTCTCCTACCGGGGAGGTTTCTCTTCCGATGGGAAAAGCCTCTGTGCGGGCGCGCGTGCACTTTTCGGAAAGGGCGACGAAGCAGTGCTTGTTTGACCCGGTTTTCGATAGGTTTAGGAGGAGGTGAGGAGGTTACTGTAATGCGAACCCGTTGCGACCCGGCGCGTACAAGGTGGACGCGTGCGCGTCTGCGTGTGTATCGGCGCGAGCTACAGCGAACAGGGGGAGCGACTAGCTTCGTTCGGATTGCCGATGACGAGCGGGCTCTTTTCCGACATGGTCGCGCGAACTATAGCGGTCAGAGGTGCGCATTATCCAGCAACCGCTATCGCCGCCGGCGTGAATACTTCGCACGGAGCTACGCGGTTGCGAGTAACGGCCCCCGTGGATGATTACTTACGCGGTCCTCTCCTCGTCCGGAGGAGACTGGGCCCGAGGAGTTGCCTCACCCGCTGACCTGAGACGGCGAACTTCAAGGGAATTATGCGAGCGGATTTCAGGGATAACGGTGCTGTGGTCAGCCTTGGCGCAGCGCGATGCCGTGAGAGTGTCATCATCATCATCATCATCATCATCATCAGCCCTACTACACCCACTGCAGGGCAAAGGCCTCTCCCATGTCTCTCCAATTAACCCTATCCTTTGCCAGCTGCATCCACCCTTTGCCTGCAAACTTCTTAATCTCATCCGCCCACCTAATCTTCTGCCGCCCCCTGCTCCGCTTACTTTCTCTTGGAATCCACTCCCTGAGGGCAGTGCTGTTTTAAATGAAGGCAGTGTTCAGTTTGGATCGTTGTAGCGTAACGCGCATTTGAAGTCCATGGAGCACAGTGAGATGAACAAAGCAAGGCTCCAATATTTGCTTCAGAGAAAAACAGCAACAGAAAGGGTAAAGTGTTCTGACTAGAATCGACCGCATATTTGTAACCGCCAAGAAAATATTATGAGGACTGCCCTGTTGATGCAGTTAGCTCAAGTGCAAAGTTTTTGTAGCTTCTTTCACCCTAACTGAGGGCATAAAATACTCGCGTCAAGTGCTTGAAATTTTATGGACAACCCTGTCTACTGCGGAAAACCTTGTGACATATCGCGCGGTGCTTACAATGCATCCGTCCGGTGTTAAATATAGTATCCAGCCAATCCAAGGAATGCAAAACTGCATTTCGAGCGTAAGCGCTCGAAGAGCACATCAGCATATTGTCATTTGGTTCAAAACACCCGTCCAGCTGAACGCGAGCAAGGTTGCTTTGTATCGGGCAATAAACTGCAGTGCAGTGAAGGTAGAAGTTCAGCATTTGGCTGCAAAGACAAGAGGTGGCTGTGTTCGTTTCCTCATGCTTTATTTAGGCTGTGGATATTCAGAGCTGTAATAAACTTACCAGGGGGTGTACACATTGACGACCATCTATTAATTTATTTTTTGCTTGCTCTTCCGACGCCTTTGTCTCTTTTCGCCCGTCCGCAGTAGTGATAGTAAAATCCGCATCGGCCTGCGATTTGGTGGTTTTGCTTCTCCAACGTACGCAGACAAGCAAAGCGTATAGAGTGTTATCAAAATTCGTGTCCTTATGCACTGAAATTCTGTGCTGATGTCTTGAACTAAGCTATTCGCACGGTGGAACTTGAAGTTGCCCCTGGATGTTCACATGTTGTAAAGTTAATCACGAAAGCGACTCCTTTTGAAGGTGTTGCCGCAAACGGCATGAAGTGATAATTGCTCTACACACGCACGCACACACACGCATGCATCTTTGTGGCAGATGCAAGGACTCCCGACACCACGTGACTCCTGTAGCCAAAGTTTTCAGCCTAGCGCATCATGGTCGTAGCTGGAGTGAAACTATCCCGTGACCAAAACACTCGCCCGACCTCTAAAGAGACAGCGTAATTAACCCCCACAGCTCTTCTAGCTATCGTTACTGCAAGAAACCAACTAATGGTAACGGCCAGTGCCTATATGAGCCCAGTCCCGACCCCATTCCCATCACGGATGCGTGATGATCCCGGACCAGATCTCACGCAATATGTTAACCACCCTTCCCATGGCCTGCGTCCAATCCCTAGGTCTGTTAGCCTCAGTCGCTAGGCTAGAAGACTCGCATCTAAGTGTGCCTAACACCTAGCCTTCTGACCGTGCGGGCGTTCACACTCACGGAATCGAGCTGCATAAAATAGGATTTGCGTGCTCTCAATCAGACGGAATTCATTGAGATCAGCAGTGCCCGATATTAATGCGTAGCAAAAGTCTACGCTTCTCAGGCTGGTGGTGCATTCTCTTCGAAATGCCGCCACAGCTGCAAGCATCACGCTGACGCAGTTGGACACAGCAACCTAGACCAACGCGCTGCACACCAGTGTATATATACGCATAGCCCCGAAGTGCAAAGACAGACACAGACGCGGAAAAGTTTGTTACACGCTCGTGGTATACGCCTACACTGCGACCGGAGACGGCCAGCCAGCGCGCAGCCGCCTAATCGCAGATCGAAGGGTGTCGTGACACCGAGCACAGCGCACGTGCTTCCGAGCGTCGGGGTCGCATCGGCAATGACCGTGGCGCTCCTCAGTGTCGCGCGCACGCGGCCGGGTTCCTTCCTCCAAGCAAACCCACCGCGCAGGTCACCGAAAACCACAAGAGGGACGACTGGCACACATCTGATCCTGCACCCCCCTCTTCTTTTTCTCTCCCGCTTTCTTTTTTTGGGGTCGTCTGCTTCTCTCTTGCTTCCCAACCTCGTGCTACGTGCGGCTTGTTACGTGATCCCCGAAACACGCAACCCTCCGCTCCGTTGGTCCACTTCTCGCCCGTTATCGTCGTGGTCGTCTCCTTTACGCCCGGCCGTCCTCTTCTCGCAGAGGGCGCCTTTTTTTGTATTGTTTTCCGTTACTGTTTTCTTTTGTCGTCTTCCCCCCAGCACAACTGTTTGCTCTCATTTTCTTATAGGACGCGTCGCTGCGGCGTGGGTGCATTCTATTTTCCTCCGTTTCCCCTTACCGGGCGAGCGACACAGCCGCAGCCTGTCCTCCCAGCAGCAAGACAAGAGGGAGGGGGGTAAGAGTAGAGGATGGAAGAGCCGACGCTAGCGACGAGCACGCTTTGCGGGTGGAGGCCAGGGAGTGCGGGGCTCGCGACCCTGCCTCGTATGTCACCCCGCAAAGAAGCCGCAACCCTCACCTCCACCCCAAGGCCTCTCTGCCCAGCCTGACAGCCGTAGTGAGGGCGCCGGTAAAAGCACCAGTGTTGTGCAAAGGGAGATATGTTTGCGGGGGTTCCTGCGACACGAGCGAGCTCTCGTGCGCCGGGCTAGAGACATCGTCACGTCGGCTCGTGAGCAGGGCGACCCAGTGAGCGCGAGCAGTGTCGTTTATCCTACAGCGTCTTCCCGCGGCGATGTGGCGGGGGCGCGAGAGGCATACAGGGTACGCGAAAGAGCGAACAAAGAACAGGACACGCGGAGACGCATCAACCGACGCGCAGAGTGGAACAGCGAAGCACGCACAGCGTCGCATGCGGGGCGAAGCGTAACTGTTACGTACGGATCTGTCTGGCTGCTCTCACGCGCGGAGAACGGCCGCGCTAGAGAGCGTTAATTGTGAGCGGTCACTTCGTGCTTTATTTGTGCCGCTTTGAGGACTGGGAAGCTCGTGGAGGGTGCCGTTAGGCTCGTTTTGTCTTGGAGGGAAATAAACTAGGCGACACTGAAAGCCTTTTAAAAGCTTGCGCGCGATGTTTTACTTTAGTGGACTGAAAATGAAAATGAAAATTGGTTTTGGGGGAAAGGAAATGGCGCAGTATCTGTTTCACATATCGGCGGACACCTGAAGCGCGCCGTAAGGGAAGGGATAAAGGAGGGAGTGAAAGAAGAAAGGAACCCGTCGCGGTGGCTCAGTGGTTAGAGCGCTCGGCTACTGATCGGGAGTTCCCGGGTTCGAACCCGACCGCGGAGGCTCCGTTTTTATGGAGGCAAAACGCTAAGGCGCCCGTGTGCTGTGCGATGTCAGTGCACGTTAAAGATCCCCAGGTGTTCGAAATTATTCCGGAGCCCACTACGACACCTCTTTCTTCCTTTATTCTTTCACTCCCTCCTTTATCCTTTCCCTTACGGCGCGGTTCAGGTGTCCGCCGATATATTAGACAGATACTGCGCCATTTCCTTTCCCCAGAAACCAATTATTATTATTATTATTATTATTATTATTATTATTATTATTATTATTATTATTATTATTATTATTATTATTATTATTATTATTATTATTATTAAGAAGAAGAAAGGAAGAAAAAGGTGCCGTAGTGGTGGGCTCCGGAATAATTTCGACCACCTGGGGATCTTCAACGTGCACTGACATCGCGCAGCACACGGGCGCCTTAGCGTTTCGCCTCCATCGAAACGCAGCCGCCGGGGTCGGGTTGGAAACCGGCAACTCTGGATTAGTATAAACTGTACCTCCGTTTTAGTTTTCTTCATCATTGTGTGATGTCAACTGAACTGCGCATGCGGCACTTTTCTCGTTGGCTTGTACCCCACTTGTCTCAGGAAGGGAAAATGTCTTTGCATTACACTGCAATAACTTCTGCAGCACACTCCCGGAGGAATTATAATGACTGCTCTATACCGCGCATAGGAGCGACCAGGACGCTGGCTTCAAACAGTTGCTGGTTAATACTCCAATGATGCAATATTCCAGTAATTCCCAGACTAAGTGTTAAGGCCCACTCGACAGCTTCAATCACAAAAGAAGCGATTAACATTGATGGCTGGGCCACTACAAGATTCCGAGACCACTCTTCTCATTAGTGCTTTGACATGGGAAGTTCTGCAACAGACTGTACACGCAACTTGTCTTTGCTGCTGTTTTCTCTTCTTTTGTCCCTGAGCAACACAGGCCGTTGCCAAGGCAGCGAAACGTGTCCCTCACTGATAACGTGGCTTTTACCCTGCCGTTAGATCGAATAGAATGAAACTTAAAGCGTTACCTCCAGTAAACAAACTGCGGTTAAGAACAAGAGCAAAAGTTTGGACAGGACGACTGCAGCAAGAAAGAAAAAATTCGACAGTCACTTGAGACTGCTTATATGAGAGAATGCAAAAGCTTTAAAGTGCTGAGTCATGTTGCGTTGCAGAATGACTGTGAGCCATGCGCCATGACTATGGCTACGAGGCATATCACTGTGCATATTTTGTACTAACTCTATACACTTACATTACGGTGCTTGTAAAGTGATGAGTCATGATACGTTGCAGAGGTGCTGAGTCATGCTTCATGACTGCCTACTTCTAAAGTGTTGAGTCATGCTACGTTGCAGAATGATTATGAGTCATGACTACGCGTGCTTTTACAAACTCTATACACCTTAAATTACGTTACTTGAAAAGTGCTGAGTCATGTTGCGTTGCAGAATGACTGTGAGCCATGCGCCATGACTATGGCTACGAGGCATATCACTGTGCATATTTTGTACTAACTCTATACACTTACATTACGGTGCTTGTAAAGTGATGAGTCATGATACGTTGCAGAAGTGCTGAGTCATGCTTCATGACTGCCTACTTCTAAAGTGTTGAGTCATGCTACGTTGCAGAATGATTATGAGTCATGACTACGCGTGCTTTTACAAACTCTATACACCTTAAATTACGTTACTTGAAAAGTGCTGAGTCATGTTGCGTTGCAGAATGACTGTGAGCCATGCGCCATGACTATGGCTACGAGGCATATCACTGTGCATATTTTGTACTAACTCTATACACTTACATTACGGTGCTTGTAAAGTGATGAGTCATGATACGTTGCAGAGGTGCTGAGTCATGCTTCATGACTTCCTACTTCTAAAGTGTTGAGTCATGCTACGTTGCAGAATGATTATGAGTCATGACTACGCGTGCTTTTACAAACTCTATACACCTTAAATTACGTTACTTGAAAAGTGCTGAGTCATGTTGCGTTGCAGAATGACTGTGAGCCATGCGCCATGACTATGGCTACGAGGCATATCACTGTGCATATTTTGTACTAACTCTATACACTTACATTACGGTGCTTGTAAAGTGATGAGTCATGCTACGTTGCAGAAGTGCTGAGTCATGCTTCATGACTGCCTACTTCTAAAGTGTTGAGTCATGCTACGTTGCAGAATGATTATGAGTCATGACTACGCGTGTTTTTACAAACTCCATACACCTTAAATTACGTTACTTGAAAAGTGCTGAGTCATGATGCGTTGCAGAATGCCTATGGATAATGAGTCAAGACTGTGACCATGAGTCATGACTCATAGGTTACAGTACGTTGCGTCTCATCATCACTGGTGGCACCGTACACCGGCGTTCTGACATCATCCGAATCTCGTGCCATGGACGGCGGACGCCGCGGCTTTTGTGCTAATGGCACATATAATGCTTTCGCGTTAATAAGGTACCATTAAATTTAATGCGCTTAACCCGGACAGGCAGCTTTTAAACGAAATACGCTGCCCACAGAGGTGCATGATGTCCCTGTGAGCTTAATTTTTTTTTTTTTAGGCAGCAAAGAAACACTGACTAGCAAATCTGGTTGTGAGGCAATTGAGACGCGTCATAACACTTCTCTCACGCCACATTCTTTTCGTCAGGCCACTCGAATCCCCGCTGTCTCCCCGACAAGTGAAAGATCCGGCACTCTGCACAGCAGAACGAAGTGACACACGAAACGACAGAGTTATTCCTCGGAGCGGAAGCAATGCTCCTTTAGAGCGAGCGTAAATTATCTACGTCCCGTGGCTATAATTCCATTTTCTTTATTTTTTTTACACGGAGCAGAAGGTCTGGCGTATTTAATTTCCTCGTGCAAAATATATAACCCGAGGCACGCTTATGATACGCACAGCAGCGTCCGCATACGCAGCGCCCTCTTTTGTCACCGGAAGAATATTTTCTTCCTTGCCCTGCCTTACAGCGCCTTGGAGACGGGCGTGGCGAGGAACGCCCCATGGGACAGGCTGATAGGATCCGCTCCGCGCTGGCTTCCCCAAAGCGGAATAACGCGGAATCTAGGTTGGTAGCTCATTTAGCGGAGACGCGCGCTTTGCAACTTTCTCTGCCGGCCGCTTGGCTTGACGGGCTGAGTGTGTGTGCATTGCTGGGCGCTAGCCCGGGGGCGGTGTAGTAGCTTTAACTGTTTAATATATATATATATAGTAAATGAGGGGCCCGTTTGACAAACTTATGAAGGGAGCGAACAGTCACCGAAACCAAGGTGCATAGGGGAACGTTATTTTTTGTTTTTGTTCGTTAATGTGTTGTGCTCATCGGTGGGATAATATTACTTAGATTCATAAATCGATTAAAGAAAATTACTTATTTTACCTTGTCTGCTAATACCTTAACGAGGGTCTCGGTTCTGGCAGTCTTGATGCCACAGGTTGCTTAAGAGGGCTCTCGCACAGTTTCCGCCCTCGCCGTTAGATGACGTTCCACGTCACGCTCGCGGTATTACAGGACGTGCTACGTCCGCCGCTACGGTCGAGGGTGGCGCTGGTGAACACTCTCAAGGTTGGCTTAGACCCAATGAACATAAATACCCACGAGAGCAGCAGATTGGGCAGCCGTCGCCGTAGCTCAGTTGGTAAGAGCACCGGACGCGATATTCGGAGGTCGTGGGTTCGAATCCCACCGGCGGCATGGTTGTTTTTTTCTGCTGCGTTATAAGTAATTTTCTTTAATCGATTTATTAATCTAAGTAATATTATCCCACCGATGAGCACAACACATTAAAAAAAAAGTTCCCTTATGCACCTTGGTTTCGGTGACTGTTCGCTCCCTTCATATGTGTGTGTATATATATATATATATATATATATATATATATATATATATATATATATATATATATATATATATATATATATATATATATATATATATATATATATATATATATATATACATGTCCTCAGTGAAATTCGTTTGTTTGACTTTTTGTGGCTATGTTGATTGACGTCAGTTCGGCATCAGAAGGTTTTTCATTTGTAGAATGCGGAATTGAAAAAAGAATATTTTTCCCCGCCACTCGATTAAAAACTCGTGACAATGATGACAACGCCGTGACTATCATAAACTCCGTGAGCGCTGATATGAACTGGATGACGATGTGATCTGGCTTCATAAGTTGCTTTCATATCCTAAGCTTACATAATATCTACGCCGAGCACAATTATTAAAAGTAGACTGCACCCGCGCCACCAGCAGAGTGACAACAGCAACAAACACGCACAACACAACACGCAACAAACACTGCAAAAGCAACAATACGTGACAATAGCGACAAACAAGTACGAAGAGCAGAATGGGCAGAAAAAGAGAAGTAAAAAAAAATGCCCAGTCAGCAAATAATCAGGTAAAGTGGCATCTCTGCGATTTAAACTTTAAGGCAGTTAAAATTATTCGAATTATGCAGATTTCGAAATAAACGGAATCAGCCCAGGCAACCCTTTAATACACGTTATGTTGACAGGACAAGCGAGCCAGTTCGAATAGACCGGAAGTTCGAAGTAAACTAGTTTGAATGTAATGAATTCCCACTATATATTACAGCTATAGAATTGCGCAAAAGAAAGGCTACTTCACATTGCGCCTTCTCCGTACGGTTCATGCTTAATAATAATAATTGTTTTTTTTGGGGGGGGGGAGGAAATGGCGCAGTATCTGTCTCATATATCGTTGGACACCTGAACCGCGCCGTAAGGGAAGGTATGAAGGAGGGAGTGAAAGAAGAAAGAGAGAAATAGGTGCCGTAGTGGAGGGCTCCGGCATAATTTCGACCACCTGGGGATCTTTAACGTGCACTGACATCGCACAGCACACGGGCGCCTTAGCGTTTTTCCTCCATAAAGGCGCAGCCGCCGCGGTCGGGTTCGAACCCGGGAACTCCGGATCAGTAGTCGAGCGCCCTAACCACTGAGCCACCGCGGCGGGTCGGTTCATGCTGCGTAGTTTTCATTTTTATACGGGAGCTCAGCTTCAGAAGCAATGTACGAACTGTGCGCGGTTGCGTGTCTACACGTTTGTTTAGAGCGCGCTCGAATCCATGGTGTGCTCTCTTGTGCATTTATGACAATCGCCGGTCGGTCTTGTTTCGAGCCCTGGGCCAATCGGAAATGACGCAAGTGTGCTCCTTGGTGCGCGGTTCGAGCGCTCTAGACAAATGTGTGGACGACTGTACTTTAAAGGAAGGCAGATTTTATAATGAATGTTTATTTTAGCACGAACAAATATTTCCATTTTACGTTTCTCTTTTTACTTAAACGCAACTGTCGTGGGACGTACGCTTTCCGCTTGTGTAATCTCGACAGCTAGAAATACAACGAAGCCGATTTTGTGTCTCGCCAATCAGTCATCCGTTTCCAACAGCACAAATTCCTAACTCAACCTGTTTATTCATACCTCATGACCTGCGCGATGTCAGTGCACGTTACAGATACCCAACTGGCCGAAATCCTTCCGGAGTCCTCTACTGCGCGTCACCTCTTTCTATCCTTCTTTCCGCCCCTCCTCCATCCATTCCCTCTCAGCACGCTTGAAGCGTCCACCGAGAAGTCACGGCAATGGCTCAGAGGTTACGGTGTTCGGCTGACAAGCCCATGCATGATGTCATGCAATGAAAGCTAATCCGGAGACCTTCACTATGGCGTACCTCATAGCACACGTGCAGCTTAGGCGCGCTACACCCCACGCACCACATACGGTACACCACTTCCAAACGTCATACCTCTCCGTCTGCGACGTCTTCTCCGCTTGAGGCATGTCTGCTTCCGGTGACCCGTGACCGCCACGTTCGTCGAGACACTCGCACTGTCTGCAGCCGAGGCAAACCCAGTCGCGCAACGCACCAGTGCAGTCGGGTGGCCGAGGAGACGCCGGGAGATGCTACGCGCTACACGAAGCCTCTCATAGCGCATTCGCCGCTTCAGTAACGCTCGGGAAATGCTCGCAGCTTTTCGCACTCCTTCATGCCAAAGTCCACGGCGAGTCGTTTTCGAAGATTCCACTCGCGGAGAGCTGGATGATCGCGTTGGTCGCGTATGACAAGCTGCGCGGGCGATCACCGTTGCGTCACAGCAGCGCGGCGAGGCGCAGTCGCCGGTCCGGCGAGTCGCAAGTGTGACCGACGGAGCGAGCGCGCAGTTCGCCGCGAATGACGACACGTCGTTCTCTGGGCGTAATGAGAACGGTCGTCATCAGCCGCGGGACATACGAGGCCGCAGTTAGTTACACACTGCTCCTGGTCGACGTCCCCTCCCCCCCTCCCCCCTCGATGGAGCCACAATGGAATGGCACGATGCGGGGTTCTGGTTGGCCGCTTTGGGTTTCCGCTCCGACAGGCCGGCCACAATGGGAGGAGGCCGTTGGCTCCGGTGGCCGGTGGTTCTTTGTGGCCGCTTCCCGGAGCTCCGGAGCTTCCAGGCGCCCGCTTCCGATGTGGTCGCCGTGTGTCCGGCCGCGGGAAGTGACGCCGACTTCACGCTGCTGCGAAAGCGGGTTGGTATACGGGCCCCCGCAGGGAATGCTTTCTCTTGCGCCTGTCAATTATCACTCCTCCGCTCTCCCTTAATCTGTCCAGGTGCTCTGCTCATAACCTGTCAGACGAGTAGATTCATTTGAACTTCACAAAAAGTAATAAATTTGCAGATAAATACGTGAAATGTGTGCTCGATGCCACTGTTGCTGAAATGAAGTCCCGGCATTTTCCCAAAGCCGCCCAAGTTATTATTGTTGTTGCTGTTGTTTACCTCTTCAGACATGGCAAATATTCACAAGCGGGGATTGGCCAGGATTTGACGAGGAATGGCAGAAAGGATGATTGAAGTGACTGCAAGGTAAAGGGGGAATTAGACGTATATAAAAGATAGTAAAATGAAAGAGGGAAAATAACTGCAACAGTAAAGATCACAGAATTGATTAGAAGTAATAATTAAAACAAGACCACACAAAAGCGCGACACAATTTGGAACAGTTTTGAGTACAGTTGACGAGGGAACCTGATGGTCGCAGGAAAAATGTCCTGAAATATTCAGAAGTAGGACTCGGCTAATAATCCCCGGCGCTCGCACCGAAGGAGAGAAGAACTAGAACTGACAGAGTAAGCCCTAACCTTGTGACGGGGATTTACAGATAAGTCCTCCGCTGAAGTGCGAATCACCCTAAAGGGATCGAGTATACGTAATGCTCTTGTGATTCAACTTCAGTAATCAAATAAGGTTAGAAAAAAATTCCCCTTTACTGAGTGACAGAGGGCTGAACGTGGGAAATGGGCCTCAAGAGCTTACATTTGAGAGCTAAAAAAAAGTTACGATGGAAGAAGTTTTGATTCCAGGAGAAAATTTCGAATGGTGGAGCGCACATTTCCATTGCTGCGCCCAAGCATACAAGCGCCGGGATAAAACAATCCCCGAAGACAGGCACGAACCGATTTTCTGAACTGGAATTTCTAGCAGTCGTCTCCTTAAAATTTTAAGTGAAGCGGTGACAGAAAAAAACAGAGTGACGTATTGTTTCTGGCTCAGCGCAATATGGGCACAACAGGGGGATCGTCAGATTAGGATTATAGCTCTAAAGAATTTACTGCGGCGCGCGACAAAGTGGTCGCGTGAAAGAAACTTCAAGCTTGCGAGATCGCCAAGCATTACTGCTCCAAGAGAGGAAAAGATGCTGATAATCATCTAAAGAAGTAAGCGCTGAGACCACAAACTCTTGCATTATAGTATACGTACGAAACTATATAGCCGCCGTCATGTATGCACAGACCGGTAGGAGATGAACGATTGGTTTGGTTTGGTTTATGGGGGTTTAACGTCCCAAAGCGACTCAGGCTATGAGGGACGCCGTAGTGAAGGGCTCCGGAAATTTCGACCACCTGGGGTTTTTTAACGTCCACTGACATCGCACAGCACACGGGCCTCTAAGAATTTCGCCTCCATAGAAATTCGATCGTCGCGGCCGGGATCGAACTCGCGTCTTTCGGGCCAGCAGCCGAGCGCCATAACCAATTAGCCACCGCGGCGGCTTAGGTCAACAATTGGATCACTCAGAAGCGCCTTCGCTAAAGCGCAGGTAACTTCATTAAAATGTAGGCCCCTTTTGTCCAGGAACCCAAACGAAACGTACTGATTGCACATGTGGGGGAACCAGAAACCTGAGCACGTGCAACGTCTGCGATTCGATGAGCGCAGATATAGAAGAGAAAAAGAGTTTCAAGTTCACCGGGGTAACATGGACATCTTATCCGCCTACTTTCGTGGTCGTGTATGCAATATATAAGCTACAGACGCTCTACAGCTCGATATCATGGACGCCGCAATCTTACATCACGTGACCTCACCCCGAAATGCGGGCCTTTGGTCTTCTCCATGGTTTCGACAGCTGCCAGCGCGCTGTAGCCCTCCTGAGAAACGCTGTTCCGGCTCTCGATGTAAATAAAGAGCCGGCGAATGGCTCAAAAGCCCCATGTCTTATGTCCATTCACATGACGACTTCTAGCTGATTCCTGATGTAGCAGTGGATATATACGACTCTTCGTATTCGGGAAAATCCCGGTTTCATCCAATTTTTGCACCTCTAGAAATTTTGAGAAAAATTGGGTTACCCGATTTCTTCCCGAAAATGCGAATTCAAGGTAATATCAAAGAGCACAGAGGTGAATGCACCACACGGGAACGAGCGGGTGACCCGTGCTTATTTTAGAGTGTCCTCAGTTAATTATTACCTTAACCTCCTTTTAACGGTTTAAATTTTTATCCAATTACCCATAGCTTGACTTAATCTCACGACAGCTTCGAACCCGGCGCGGTGGTTATAGCGTTCTTCAGTTGCTGAGCCCAAGGACGCGGGTTCGAATGCCCGTCTCATTTCGATGGAGGCGAAATATAAAAAAAAAATTTGGACGGGATACTTAAGCTCCTCCTTAAGGATATGACACGATAGCGCTAATGCCCATATATGAGGAATCGGTCATTGTCAACCTCACATTCACGTGGGAGTCCTCATACCATTCCTTGCGCAATGGCGCAGCGGTTATGGCATGCGCCACTGGCCTGCGATGGCAGGTGCTGCCATCTTTTGGGGCTTGTGCGATGCAGCTCGCTCTTCCCGAGCAACCTCTCGCGATCAGATATTAATTTTTACTGCCACCTGCCAATGTTTTTTCACAACCCGGTGGGTAGGTTGTGATGACCCCACAAGGTCACGTGGCCTAGGTTGCTTCTCCGGGTGTTGCTGCTTGGGCCACCCTATTCTTCGCTCACAACACCGACGCCAGATTTTCCGCGTAACGGGGCCTTCAACGCTACCGTGTTAAAGCTGACCGTGTGCTTTATGGACTTACAGCACGTGAAAAAAAAACCCCGGGTGTTGCCTAAATTTATCCGGAAGCCTCCGCTACGGCGTCCTTCATAACCCGTACGTCGCCTCGGGACGTTAAAAGCCTCAATTTTCAATTCACATCGTATGAGCACTACCAACGCTAACGACGTCCTGCTACATGACTATGAGGGGAATCGAGAGGAAAGCCAGAGAGGTGATGTATAAGCCTCTTATGCGTTTAATATAGTCGCTTTCACGTTGAATGAATGACTTTGCTGAGTGCGAATAAAGGCAGGCAGGTCTAACAGACGCGGATGTGCTGAACGTGGCTATGGGAAATACACTTTTTCCACTCGAGCCGCTGCCGGCAGTCCAAACCACCGACCCCACCTCGTGATCACGAAAGCTCAGTTGAAGAGAGGTTACGTAAAGTGCACGGTCAGCCATGAGTGAGTAAGAAGAACGTTTAATGCGCAGAATAAATCGAGGTTACTTGGGTGGACCCTGATTCCAGGGGCTGCCATTGGCTTTTGCCGCCGCTCTTGACGGGTTCACCAGCCACAGCTGGTCTTGCAGGTGTGAGCTGGACAGGCCGCCTCCCAGTGTTCAGTTTTTGGTATGGGCCTGCTCGCCTGGCTGTCACACCCGCAGGATGTCCTCGGCGCTTTGTGCTACGTCGTAATAAGGCTCATCACCTTTTCTTGGAGCAAGATCTCGAAAGGAAGCCAGCCACTCGCATACACAGCACAGGTGACCGTCTTTACAGAGGAAGTGTCGAGCTTTCCTGCATATCCGAAGAATGTAAGGTGTGAAACAAGAGTACGAAGTTACCGAAAAAGGGGCCACTCAGAAGGCCGCCTTAATTGGAGTCTGCTGAGAATGGTATTACTCATATAATTCCGAGCTATAACCACCAAACAGGCGACTTCCCGGTTGGGCGTTTCACGGGCCCCTTTCTGGCGTCTCGACTCTCAAGTGCATACTCGGTCTTCGTCCGCTTGCGGCGTTCGGTTCGATCGCATTCCCGGTAGACTTTACGGACTCCAGGCTTCGATAGCTCGTTGAGCTTCCCGATGCAGAAGCCATCGTCGCTGCAACGTTGCTCTTCCACCATTCTGCACAGAATCCATAGAAAACTAAACACTGGCGGACCGACCGCTACAACACGGTGCAAATGCAGGGCAGCAGCTGCGTGGAAATTCCCCGGCGAGTTTTCGTTGTCGTGTCATCTCCTGTACGACTGTCTCGGGCCGACTGCCGTCCATCCCCGGCACCCGGCTTCTCTCCTCTCCCAAGCAACGCTCGCCCCCTGCCGGGACCTAGTTCTCCGCGCCGCTAATTGGCTTCGCGGCGCGCCCTCATTTCTCCCTCTCCCGTGGGCGCACCCAATCGGCGGCGTTGGCGCGGCTCAGCTCCTCCGCTGCAGTAAGAATTTTCAGCGGCTTTAAGCTGCATGCAGTGCTAGCGCTCTTAGCGGGGGCCTGCTGTACTTAACAAGACTTTCACTCGGCTCTCATTCACTCAGCTGCCATTCCGTGGGTGTAGATTATCGGTACGATCCTGGATGACAGTAGATTCCATCGCGAAGTGCTGCTCTAAGTGGCTAAAGCGCAGCGATAACAGTTCTCGCTATAAACGCCCTCCCGCTCCATTAATCCTTAATTCTCTTGTACCCTAGCAAGCATGAACGTAAAAAGGATAAAATCTGCCATTACAAGATAGCAGTAACCACGTTTATGATCTATACAAATGATCAGTACTGCTGCGGCATCTCTCTTAACATCCAGTTCTTTTGTAATTCCTACCTTAATTTCTGCTCCGAGCATATACTATGCATAGCTTTTGGATGCGCTTTCCCAGTCTGCTCTATGTATACTGACATATTTGGTGGAATTAACAAAGAAAAAAACTATGCTCCTCATACACACACACACACACACAAAATAACGCACAGAATTTTCGCCTTCATTCGGGGTGACCTCGTCCATACTCCCACCCTTGACAGAATCAGCTCCTTGGATCCCGTGACACGACGCGGGCTGTTTGTTTTTAGCAGCTAATCACCACGCACACGTGAACCTGGCGTAGGCACACTTGGATCGCATCCTCATTGGCCTAGAAACTGGACGTACGATTTTTTTTTTGAAGCGATGTTTATTGCCTCAGGGCATACAAACTGTGAAGTGAGAGATGAGCCACTTAATCAACGCGGACGAGCAACACCGCCGACGGAAGCAACAAACGGCGATAGAGTGTTTCAAACAGCGAACAAAAAAACAGAGTAAGGTATAATTTGTGTCTGTGTAACTCGTTTACAGCGACAGTTGTTGAGGGCACGTTTCTGTGTCGTTGGCGTAACCACGTAGCAGTGACGTCATGCGTGACATCACTCCGATGCACCATGGCAATGTGCCACGCTGAGTGGTCAGAAAACAGTGGCGTCGTGAGGGACAGTACATCCACGTCACGCACACTCTACCAGGGAAGGCAAATAATAATGAATAAAGAACAATGTCGCTGAATCTGGTGCCACACAATGGTAACCGTCCTGTGAGTCACCTATTCGCACATAGTCCAACATTACCGACTGTCCCGCAGAACATACTCACCACCTCACAAAAATCTCCGTCGAGAGTAGGTGGTCTTCTAGCGCGAATACCCGCTGCCCCGCCAATTGGCCCAGTTTTCGGCGCACAACCCAGCCTCTGCAATTCCACATGGAAATGCCCGCATCCTACCTCCTACCTCAACATCCTACCCCAACACTCCCCGTCCTAGTGGGAAGCCGCCATGACTAGCTCACCCCTGGACTGGATGACCAGTGTGACCCAATCGCCCGGCCCCATCCGGATAGCTATAGGGCAGATAAGGTCTTGAAAAAGGACTCCAGCCCATGGGGACCTCCCTCCAGCCTTTGCTCATCATAAAAGTGTTTTCTCTCTCTCTCTTTTCAACGTGGTATTCAGTAATTACCAAAAAAACCTCCTCTCACTTTCTCCTTGCTTCGCTTATTTCACCTCTGTTGCTTTTATTTGCAAACTCCGCGGACCTGTGCAGATCCAAGTAGAAAGCTTGGTTCGTGTGACGCGGCTAAATTTTTCTCAAGCGTGGATCAAACAATATGAAAGAAATGGTGGAACGGGTGGCACAAGACATCTCATCAGAGGTCGAGCGATGAGGGTTTTTAAAGGATTAAACACTGAAGTGACGTTGGCGCTGCACATACACGTAACCCTGAAGAACAAAGGCAGGAGGTCTATTAAGGAAAGGTATACATGGACCCCAGCTATGCAGACAGACACTCACTGCGCAACGTTTACATATCAACGCTTTGAGATCAAAATACAGCAGTCGCCGATCTGAAAAAAAAGAAAGGTTTGCGAAGGCGGCATAAGATTTCTACAAATGAAATTTTTATAGCTCTAAAGATACGAAACAATCGGAGATGAAGGAAAACGAAATGGGTAATAAAAGCAGCCTCACCTTCCCACTAACACATTGACATCATATATATACGTATTCGGCGTAGCCCTCGGTAAACATTTTTCTAATTGCATGCTCCGTAATCAGAGTCAATAGTGCGCTCAGCGCAATTTCTGTGCAGCGAATATTCCTCTCTCGGCAGTTTTCATCAGTTTTGCACCAGAGCGCGTGTCCGGCGGTTCACGATGAAAGAAGAGCTGCACGATACGCGCGAGGCTTCCCCTTGGATCCGCCCAGGCTTGGCCTTTCAGCTTTGTAGGTGCACATCTCCTGGTTCTTAGCATCGCCTAACCTCTGAAGAATGGGAGGTAAGTACCTGTCTTCGACGTCTCGCCCTGCGTGCAACGAACGCGCAACGGCCTCAAAGGCACCCGACTAGTATACCACAGGAACGCGGCGGCGTTCTCGGCGCGGTGGTTAGTATATAGTATGGTTAGAGCGCCGCAATTTCGTGTTAGTTTTTCAACGCGTATCGTTTTGAGGCGCCCTAATACCACGTGTCTGGGGTCATTTCTTTGTGAGAAAAGGCTGGAACTCGCCCGCCCAGAGTTTCGCTGCGCGGAGGCTCTGGCAAGTGCCGAGCTTGCTATCAGCAGCGATTGTTACCGGTTGTCTTGGTTATTCTGCGGGCGTTTCGCGTTAGGCATCCCTCCGAGGTCGCGAAATTATATCTATGAGCCGCTTTTAAGGGCGGTATGCCTGTGGTTGCGGCCGACAGTCGAACATTAGGTGTGAGGCGCAATACACAGACCGGCGCTCATGTACACTCAATTGCCTCAGCTGTCGCCTTCTTACTACTGCGGCTGGCCGGCCCACGGGCCAGTTGTAATCAAAACGTACACACTTTCGTGATTGTGCTGCCGAATACACGGCGCCGTTCGCATTTCCTGTTGTGATTGGAATTTTTGCTTTGTACCAGCAGTTTCCTTACTTATGCACTTTCTGTTTTTTTTTATTGGGCATAATCAGGTTGTTATTTTGTGATTTCACTAGTACAATATATCATTATGCATATGTATTGAACCTTTGTTCTTACCTTGTGTACCGATGCCCCCCTCTGTGTAAAACTAATACCCTCGACTAGAGGGCCTTTAGTGGTACATTGAATAAATATGCTAATCTATTCGTTGCTGATGTCGCAGTAGCTGAAAGCTGATAACAGAGAGAGACAGAAAGGTTATTTTCTGGGCCCAGTCCGGTGAAGTCTCTATCACTCTTTTCGCAGAGCGCCATGTTATATTAGAAGCAGTAGTAAGAGTTAGGGGGGTTCCCTTCTCGCTAAGGCGACCCATACGTCTCCCGAGCGGTGGAGTTATGCAAGGTGTTGGATATCGGCGGTACTACCTAGGGTCCAGGCCAGAGCAATGTCTGTTCTGTGCACTAGATTTCCTGCGATAGCAAGCGAGGCCATAAATAACGCGCCCGCGAGTCATGAATCGATCTTATGTGCTGTCATACGTGTCATCTTACATCCAGTCGATGGCAAAAGTGTGCGGGATGCGTGTGCTCTGTAACAAACTTACCCTAGCCCTGCTTCGTGATCTAGTTGCCTGGTACTAACACCAGTCTGATGGAACATGGATGTGTCCTCCTACATGGAAGTATTGCAGGCAGTTGGGTTGCGCTAATTCGCCTAAATGCCATCATGTTGCGAACTGTATATATGTAGCCCTCACCCGGTGTGTTGCCTGCAGGGCTCATATCTGGTTGAAAATCCTTTTTCTTTTTTTGCTGGATTGTTCGCACCCGGCATTGCGACCAAGTGTATGGTCCGCGAACCCGCAATGGCGCCAACACGTCAATGTTGCTCTATCTGGTATATTTTGCGAGTTCAATATTTTTTTAATGGCTACACTCTAAGAACTGGTACTGTATCTGCTAGAGTGTGCCGGCTACTGCACTCTATCTAGCAGCAGTTTACTCCGCCGAAGTTGCCTAAGGACTGAAACGCCTGCTTCACCAACTAGTACAACTGTCAACGCACTCTCTCCACGGACAGGAGTTGGATGTTTATTTTCTTCTCTAATGTACTGAATAGGAACTATATAATCACCTGTAACCCACATCTCACGCAAACTAGGTCCCTATGTTATTGCGCTCAACGCAAATAAAGAGCTCTCCTTTTGAGCTGCAGGGAACCCTTACAAAAATGGTCTATAGACAGTCTATAGACTTCATATAGACTGTACTGCCTTCCTATAGATATTTATTTTTGTCTTTTCATAGTCTATAGAATGTCTATTGACAAAAGTCTACTAGAAGTGTATGGCCATAAATCTACAGATTGTCTATAGACTGCCTATAGGATTTGTATTGCTTGTAGACTGCTCTCTAAGGTTTGTCTATAGACTTTATAGACAAAAGTCTATGGACAGTCTGTAGACTGTCTAAAGAACTTTTTGTAAGGGAAGAAGCTGTATGCCTGATTAAAGGTTCTGAATGAGTACCATTTAACGAAGCCATGCACTTGCGTACACGCATATGAGAAGACACGGCCTTGTAAATGTCGCAATTTATCCGAAGCACAGCTCTATCGCTAAGTGAAATTATATTACGCCCTTCGGAGCTGCCATCCTCATTTCGGTACATCTGCTTCAAAGAAACGACCTTCCGAAGTAGAACACTCTGCAGAAACGAGCGATGCTTTGGTTCAAGGAAACTCGCTTCTGTCAGATGCCGTAAACATTCTCGATTCGGCACGAAACCTCGTTATATATACTTCATATTTCAGTGCTGCTACGGTGTGAATGCTTGATGAGTGTTCTGGTGAAGCTACGCATCGTTTTTAATGCAGATAATTGTGCGACAGGACGCCAAGAGCGGCGGGCTTCCAAAGCGTCGGGGCTTTCCCCTATAGACCCGCTACATGCGCGAGGTGTTGCCTAAACGAGCCTCAAGAAATGTTTCCCGTTTATTCCCGAAGCACGTCGTGGTCCGGAGTTAGCTTTGCCAACTATGCATATGTTTAATGTCACTTGCATCGAACCCGCGTCTTTTTGCTGACACGTAAAAGATTCACTAAAGAGTGATCTGAACTCATCTTTTCTCCGCGGGAACTCACTCGATCTACACGTTCCGAGCAGTGTTGGAAACTTCGAACGATTGTCCTGTGCGGTCGATTTCCCTAAACTAAATCGGATTAAACGTCCCGGCTCCCGCTTCTTTTTTGAACTCAACGCTGAAGGTAGGAGGAGTCGACCAACGAGTGGAGTGCCTTTCAGCCAGTCCCGCGGCGGCTTCGCTTACTCCGCCGATGGCAGAGAGGTCTACTCGGTTTAATAAACGCCCGCCACTTTTTTCGCCTCTTTCAGATGCGTCAACAGCCGGAGACGCATCGACAGCAGCGTCGTCGAGTAAGGAAAAAGGCTTTGTATTTGCGTTTTTGTTGCGCTTATAAGAGGCGGGGACATAAGTAACTGGGCCCGCCTCCGAGTCCCGAACCGCTGGATGGATGGATACGGCTGAACCCTTTACATCGGGCGGTGGCTCAAGCCACCTAGCCATGTCTTGTGGAATTTTACTCCTGTCTTGCTTTTAGCCACCAATCAGATAACCTTCGCTTGGTTACTTCTAACCTCTTAAAATCCACTTTCCCTTCACTATCCCTAAACCCCAATGCCTTGGGGAAGTCAGCCCCGCTGCCTTCCACTGTAGGGTGAAGCCCTTTACAGAGAAGTATCAAGTGTTCAGCCGTTTCCTCCTCCTCTCCGCACGCAATGCACAAAGTGTCTATCTCCTGGTACCTGAATCTATACGTCTTAGTCCGCAAAACTCCAGTCCTGGCCTCAAACAACAAAGAACTTCCCCTACAATTATCATAGATATTTTCTTTGACAATTTCCTGTTTAAAGGTCCGGTATGTTTCCAGTGCCGATTTCGTCAGCATCCCTGTTTTCCACAAAGCTCTCTCTGTTCCTTTAACCTTTTTCTTAACCGATAAATGCTGATTTGCCCCCTTACTGCTGTCCAGATATTTGCTTGTCAATTTTCTAGTTCGCTTTCTCCATTTCGTGTCAACATTCTTTATATACAGGTATCTGAAAACTTTCCTAGCCCACCGCTTTTCCTCCATCCTTCTCAATCGTTCCTCAAATGCTATCTTACTGCTAGCCTCTCTGCTCTCGAAAGACGCCCATCCCATATCTCCCTGTACCCCCTGATTTGGTGTATTGCCATGTGCTCCCAAAGCTAACCTCCCTACTCCCCGTTGCCTAATTTCCAGCCTTGCTTGAACATCTGGCCTCATACACAGGACCGCATTCCCGAAGGTCAGGCTAGGAACCATCACCCCTTTCCAGATCCCTCTTACCACCTCATACCTATTGTAATTCCACAGTGCCCTATTTTTCATGACAGCTGCATTCCTACTAGCTTTATTCATTACATATTTTTCATGCTCTGTCAGATACTCAACACTGTTATTTATCCACACCCCAAGATACTTGTACTCATTCACTACTTTCTATGCTCGCCGCCCTCTTCATTAAATATCATGACTGCAGATTTTTCCTTACTATACTTGAAGCCTAATCTATCTCCCTCTGTACTGCATATGTCTAACAACTTCTGCAGGTCTTCCTTGTTGTCAGCCATTATCACTATATCGTCCGCGTATATTAGTCCCGGTAATGTCTGTTTAATCAATTCCCCTTGCTTGAAAAAAGATAGGTTGAAGCCTAGTCCACTCCCCTCTAGCTTGGCTTCCAAACCTTGCAGGTACAACATGAACAACAAAGGGGACAGAGGACATCCTTGTCTAAGCCCCCGCTGTATCTCTACAGGCCCTGATACATTTTTTTCCCATTTTATGAGCACTCTGTTACCTGGCGACGATGACGAGAGCGACGCTGCCGGCGCACCGACGCCCTCAGCCGGTCTCAACACGGCGCCCGTATGCAATGCGGCAATCTGTGTATACAACTTCCTTGAGTGCGGCAGTGTTCAGAACTTGGAGGGGGGTGTCAGTTACTATTGTTAGCGCACTCTACTTCGTCCGCGATAGGCCGATGGTATGTACATTTTGCCTGACATTGAATGTGAGCGGTATGCGAGACAGCGCTGCAAGATTCCTAGTACTTGGACGCTTTACGGTTGAGGATAAGTTTAGCATTTCGACTGCGGCATATGTGACAGCAGAGAATAGGGAGATTTAGTATACCGGAGACGTATTGGGGGAAGGTAGGTAGGTAACAACTTTATCGGTTCATGAAGGAACCAAGTGAGGTGGGGGGGCAGAGGAAGCAGGAGGACGATGTATACCGGTTTTACGTATACGCCTACTGCGCACGCTCAGTGGTCCTACCCGGATGCACGCTTGCCAGTGCGCATGCGCAGAGCCCGAACGTAAAACCGGTGTACGTCTCCGTTAGTACGTCTCCGGTATGCTAAACCTCTCTACCTTTAGCCTAGCGGATACGTGCTAGCATACCGGTGTATTGGCTATGCACACGCAGTCGTAGCCCGTGCGATGGCGGCGTCCGGTAAAGCGGTATTACGCTAGGCTAAATGTCTCAAATGATGAGCACGTCGCTTATTTTGTGTGTTTATCTACTTCGAACCTTCAGCGGCGAGTGGAGGAGAGTAAGTACCGTGGGCACTGGTGCCCTTCACATTTTTCACATAACCCTTTTCGAAAGAGCATCAAGCGCCGAAAGCGTGATTGTCTTCGCAATAGTGTGCGAAGAGTGGCGAGCCCGCAATTTAGCCCTAAGGGCAACGTTCAAAAGTTTTCCCGCACGATCTCTTTTTTTGCCGCGTAGTTCTCTGCCGTGCCGTCATTGGTCAGTTGGTGGGGTCGCGTTACCGGTGGGACAGAACTCTTAATCCGGAGACTGAATCACTTCGTTCTGGCCGCTCGAGCCGCCGTGGTCGCTCGATAAGGTTTCTACAACCGCGGCGCCTGAAATACGGAGTGCTTCCTCTCGTATAAAACACTTTTATGTGTGCGCAAAGCTACATGCTTTCTACAGCCGCCTTGTGAAGCTGGTTGCGTGGGTAATGAAGTCGCAAACCAAGAGTGTTGTCACGCGGAATTGTCCGAGCGTTTCAAGCGGTGGCATCAAAAACCTAAAAACAGTCGTGTCGGGTTCACAGCGAATGCAAAAGTTTATCAGGCGAGGACGTTTAACATCACCAACAAAAAGAAACAGGAATATAGAACGCAGCATCACAATGGAGAAGCCTGACTGCTACTCGTAGACTTAAACGCTTGCGTGTCACCAATTTTCCGCTAGTCTTAGTGGCTTGTACGGCAACCTGTAGTAATTCTGCGAGCACTTTACATTTTTAGGCAGAAGTTCGATAAAATCGTGCACTATACTTAAGGCTGCCGACCCTGCTGTACGAAAGAGTGTGCTCGATGCTTGCGGCCAAACGATGTTGTTTGGCTCTGTAATACTCTTTTGAATGCTGTCGAATACTGGTCTGCCTCTTGTGTTCTAGTGATCGGAGTTTCTCTAGAGTCGGTCAGGTGTGCTTTTGCTCCACACCATCGCAAGCGCATTTCATAGTGTAGCTGTTGATAGTACCCGGGGACATAGGTGAGTAGCACGGCTGTTCATCCGGCTGACCATCATGCAACCAGCGCCTTGACGTTACCGTGATCACGTTTCGAAAGGAAGACGAGGAGAAATAGCAAATTCACAAATCTCCAAGTTGTAATGATCACAGAAGCTTACAACCAGGGATGGTAGAGTGGCACTCTATCCTAGCCGAATCGAATTTGCATGACTATTCGCTACTTGCACGAATATTCGTACAGTATATTCACGCGAAAAAACGGATAATTAACGAAGACGCCGTGTCCTGAAGTTAAAGCTTTAGCTCTCGAGAAAAAAAACTTATCTTCATTAGCAGGCATCCATGATCCAACTCAAAGTGAGCACATTAGTCACGTGGCCGCCGTATGATACGTAAAGGAAAACTACATTTTGCTACTGATGACGGGAGCGAACATGCGTTGCATCTCATTTGATGAGAGACACGAGTATTATGAGCCATGCCATGGGCCTTGGTTTAAGGGACTGGCCGTGAAGGCAGGGGTTGTGGCTGAACCCTGCCACGTCGCCCAATCTTGAAGGCTATGTGTAAGCACACTGCAAAAGCCGTCACACGAATGCACCGCGTCCCGACTTTGAACCCTCCTTCCCGCCCACACTGATCTCGGCAGCGCACTGTAAGGCGTAAGAGCGAGCCCTGTTTTTTTGACACTTGTCGATTTTGTAACGACACTTGTGACAGAAAAATCTGGATTGGCAGAAAAGGTGGCTGTTACAAAAGGCGTCCATAGATGGCGCCAGCAAGCGCGAGCGCTGTGATCGCAGCAACCACGAGCAACGCGCCAAGCGCACTAGCCGTCGGCCAGTCTTCCTCCTCACCCTCATGTAAACAGGGAGCAGACGACGACAAACGTCACAAGCGCCGCCTCTCAAGCTACTACGAAGCGTATACCCATCGCTGTATTCCTAGTAAAGCCTGGTTAAAGCGGGACTTCGTATGTATGCCATATGGTCTTTCGCATAATGATTGTGGTTGTGAAAGAGAAGTCAGTGTCCGGGTCTGCGTGGCAAGAAGAACCGCTGAGGCGTCTAAGGCGGCTCTAAAGTGCCTTCCCCCCCCCCCCCCTTTCTCAGTTTTCGAGAACTATTCCGAAACTTCAGAATGTATTTGATCCGTTTCGAACAATTTTGTTTTGGGCATGCACTATCTGATTCGCTCAGAGAACCGAATAGCAGCAAATTCGGTTCATTATTCGAAAACATCGAATATTCGCACACTTGCAACAGCTGCGCCGGATTAACGCATTAACGAGTGGCACAATCGTCCAGCGATGGCGTAGAGGTAGAGCATCCGCCCCGCGGGCAAGAGGACCGGGGCTCGAATCCCGGTGCCACGCGATTCTCCACCGGGTTATAAAAAAATCCGCGTGTCGATGGAATTGCATAACCAGGCCTGGAGTACGGCCTGATCTCGGTGACCAGAACCTACAACGCACTCTCTCACCACAGCAGGATTTGTCCACCCTGGTGTAGTACTTGGCCACAACCTTCTATGATCAAACCAATTAACAATCGTCCAGGCATTCCTTTCAGCGACCATTCGTATATGGCGCTATCTGGTCGTCCGGGGGCGCTCGCGCCATTCGAGGGTCTCCTCCCCCCATCCGTGCTGCGTTACGCTGGCGAACAGTCACGCTGAAAAGAAAAAAATTCAGGGAAGCACCTTGTTGATTTTAAGTGCGGTGAGGTGAAAGCCTTTAGCGCGGTGTTGCTGCTTGTGTCACTGAGGTGTGGCTAAGATGCTAAGTACACAATTGTTTAATAATAATAATAATTGGTTTTGGGGGGGGGGAGGAAATGGCGCAGTATCTGTCTCATATATCGTTGGACACCTGAACAGCGCCGTAGGAGAAGGGATAGAGGAGGGAGTGAAAGAACAAAGGAAGAGAGAGGTGCCGTAGTGGAGGGCTCCGGAATAATTTCGACCACCTGGGGATCTTTAACGTGCACTGACATCGCAGAGCACACGGGCGCCTTAGCGTGTTGCCTCCATAAAAACGCAGCCGCCGCGGTCGGGTTCGAACCCGGGAACTCCGGATCAGTAGTCGAGCGCCCTAACCACTGAGCCACCGCGGCGGGGGCACACAATTGTTTGTGAATCTTAAATGCGGGAGACGCTGGAGAGGGTTTGGGAGGCATCCATCTGATTCGACGCCTTTCCGCAAACATTCTCCAGCGTCCTTACGCTAAACATATATTAGTGTGGGCAGAGAGATAGAAACAAAAATAATGTTGCCAAGGGGAACTACAGATGCGTTGGCAGAAAGTAGCGTAGTCGTTACACGCTCGGCTGAGGAACGGAAGCACGGTGGTTCGAATCCCGCCGTGCACAAGGATTTTCTTCTTATCGAGTTCACGTCATTTGATTGACGGCTATAGTGTGACAGATTTCGTGGACGGACGGACTGACAACGATGATTCATTAAAGGCCTTCGCCTTAATACTACACCGCTGATAACGTCATCGCTGTAGCATGACTGGAGACCGGACAAGGTCATGGCCTCAAGTATGAGCCTTTAAAGGCTTCCGCCTTAATAAACGGGGAGCAACGGCTCCGAGAGGGATTAATTCGAGCCGATGGCGAAGCAGAAGGATGGGCTTCACTTCCTGCTGCCTTAGACAACGTGTGTAACTCGCCTTACGCTAAGAAAAATTGGTTCTGTAGCGCGCGCTGACGCCTCCATCGTTCTTAATGGACCGGCGCTGGTCACGCGTGTCTTTGCACACCAGAAACTGCGAAGGTAGCCGCGCGCGCTGTCGCTGACTATGAGTAATTATCTGCTGACGGAGGCTCCAAGACTCGAGTGCAGCTACCATAATCTACGAGGCGTCGTAGAATCCGCTACTGCTTTCCTGGAACGCGTTTCATGCTGAAATCTCACGGCGACGAGATTGACTGCGAATTTTTTTTTTCGATAATGGACAGGAAAGAAGTCGCAATCACTGGATCGGTCATCTCGTATAACAGCTAGTAGCGAGGGCGACAAGCGGACAGCAGATGCACTATACCACAAAGAGGAACATCGACGAGTCACTTCCGCATAGTTCTGCATAATACTTCCGCATAGTTTAGACAATAGGCTTGCTTTGCAGGCTTGAGGTCGGCGAGTGCAGTCATTGTGAATTAGGTCGTGAAGTGCCAGTGCCGACTTGCCATGTAGCATGCAGTCTGGACTAGCGAACAAAAGAGCGCCGGGTTTTCAAAGATCGTACTCTCAGTGGGCTTTTGAGCCGCGCCATGAAAGAAGGGTTGGAGGAGGAAGTGAAAAAAAAAGCTGAGATTGAGGTGCCGAGGGCTGCGGATTAATTTTCATCTACCGGGAGCTTTCATACGGGGCCTATAGCATCGTACATGACAACTACCCTAGCTGCAACGTGATGCACTTCACGGTTCGCACTTCGCCAACTTGTTGGCGGTGTTCTGTCGGCTGCAGCTGCTGACCTACGCCGGTGGAAAACCTCGCCCAAGTTCTTTTAAGCGTTACGCAGACGACGGACCGTTGGGCCACGGACCAGGCGTCTCTTCCCGCTCCCGGTGCAGGAGGTCCGCTCCTGCCTTGCCATGCTGGTTAACATAGCAAGGAGAAAGACCGCGTGCATGTCTAATCCCCTTATCGTCACCTGCAAGCAGTAGTGCGCAGATTAGGCATGCGCGTGACCTTTCTGCGTGCTCGTGTCAGGCGCTGACCTCCAGAAATGAGGCATCACGCGACGCCTTGTCCGCAGGCTGATTATGAATTGAGACGACGGACCATACTAGAGTGGCCTCACGTAGAGTGCACCCAGTCTCTCCGGGAATGCCGTTCACATAGGGAGCTCTGCACTACGGGTTCTTTTGGCTGCAGGTAGCGCTAGCTTGCTAACGAAGACCGTTGCTCTCTATCACGGGTTCAGACGGAAAGTGCGAAATACGCCGCGCCTTTCTCACTCGCAGAGGAGCTGGAGACGCCGCTGCTTCGTCGGCGCCCATAGTGGCGGTGGTCCTCGTGGCCGCTTTCGCGCTCCTTGGAGTGGGTGAGTACACGCTGATGCTCACGTGATCATTCCAAATCGTGACGTCACAGCCGATGTTCGGCTGCCGAAACTGAAACTGCGTGGGAGAAGAAAATCAATTAGAAATTGTCTGCCGGGTGTAAGTGTGAGGTTTTCTGTGTGTAAGAACACACGACAGCTTGGTGTCTCCACTGTTGTAAGTATCCCCTTTAAGGTTCGGTGGTTCTCAAAATTGTGCTCAAGGCAGCAAAATTTCAAGCGGTTGATGTTGTATTTGAATCTCTGTAATGACAATAGCCTTCAGGCGCCTGTAAACTTTCTCCATAAATGCATTGCATAACGGGTGTTCACCGAAGATGTTCTGCAACTTTTTAAAATAGGATTTTTGAGATCGAACAGTGCTCTTTTCGGCATAGCATTATCAGTGCTGTCGCCCATCAGAATACAGCCAAGACGTGCAAACTAGGCTGGTTAACTAATATGGAGTATTTAACTTAACTATTACCGTTAGTCTCCTTATTTATTGAGAGGAGTGTACCCAGCCCACTGTAAGTAATATCCATATCTGTGTTAACAATTTCCAAAAAAGGCAGCTACCCTTGGTCGCTGTGGCCCAACAAATTTTGGCTATTTCGATGAGTTACATGCACTGCACAGGTTGCTTCGCCTGCACGCTCAGTCTCGAAAGCACATGCATTTTGGCGCGATGCAGACAAATTCGTTGAGCCACAGCGCCGAGGGTAACTGCGTTTTCGAAATTATAAAACTTGATATGGATATTACTCACGATGGGCCACATGCCTATCCATAATTAAGGAGCCTAACAGTAGTTGAAAAGCTAACTATTCAATATTTGTTAATGACCCTGCTAGTTAGTACATCCTAGATGTATTCTGTTGCACTGCATCGCTGACAATGCTTTTAAATCGCTCTTATATACATAAAAAAACCTATCTTCAAAAAATCGCAAAACATCTTAGGTGCAACACCCGGTGTCACACTGGTAGATGGGCTACGGCCCGACGGGTGCTTTCTGAAGCTTTATATGTTTCAGGGCACGACCAAAGGTTTGTCAGCTTTAAACGCTCTAAAACAAACAGCAGTACCTGTTTGCACTACGCAACTACATGTTGGATTTCAAATATTCAAGCTGTTAAAATTTTACAATTCTCTGGAGTTTCGTGTTGTAGAAATGAGCCGCACGTCATTTCATTCGATAGCTGCCGCGAATTGTGTGGCGAAAACAGGCGGCATTTGCCGCAGCTGTTTGGACAAAGAAAAAGTCGCGTAGCCGATGGCGAGCTAAATCTCCGCGTTAAAAGCACAGCTGTCGCGTGGTTGCGTAGACAACAAGAGTGTGGGCAACGCTGCCACGATCGGAAACTGTATGAGTGCAAACAGACGTGTTGAAAAGGTGACCGACAAAAGAGCGCAAAGCTGACCTCTCGATTACTCCTTGCATTTCAGGGGCATTCTTCGCTTTTTCAAAGTCTGGCGACATTACGACGACGGCAGGAGCCGAAAATAAATCTGATTCAGCAGGACCAGGAGGTAAGGTCGTACGGGCAGCTTGGCCGCAAGGCCCGGAGTGCTGTCACAGCTAGAGGATCCATCGGCTTTGTTTTGTTTTTTTTTGGTGTGACTAGCGATATTTAGTTTGTTTTTATTTATTTATATATCATCATGACCGAATGGTATAACAGAGATCCTGAGAGAGGAGTGGTTTACATCAATACACGCAAAGAAAGCAGATCAAAAATTTAGAAAACAGAACTAAATGGCTTTATTGCGGCAGAATGTGCGAAGGTAATATAAGCTGTTTGTATTGCGAGCTGCAACAGCATCATGCAGTTTCAAACGGAACAGCAAATACAACGCAGTAAATAAGCAATTACGGAAAATAACAGAATAGGTAGAAGTGACAGCTGCGAGGCTATCAAATCAGCAACACCAAACGAGCAGCGAAACCTTTCGAAAAAAAAAAAAAGGAAAACGTGCTAACCATCTGTGACAAGAATAGAGTAGAGAGTCAGACAGTTTACGAAAAAAAAAAAAAGGTCAGTCACGGCTGTGCGAGAAGTGACGTCATCCGTGATATTTCAGCAATAACGCGAGGAAGGAGATTTCAATTGGCAGAAACGCTGGGTATGAACAAGTCAAGAGAACGTTTAGTGCAACGTGATGAAATTCACACCCTATGGATTCCAAGAGAAGGCAAGCGCAGCATAGTGGCGGCAGAAGGTTAGGTGGGCGGTTGAGATTAAGAAGTTTGCAGGCACAGGGTGGGCGCAGCTGGTAAAGGACAGGGTTAATTGGAGAGAGATGGGAGAGGTCTTCGCCCTGCAGTGGGTGTAGTCAGGATGATGATTATGATGACGATTATGATGATAATGATGATGGTGGTGGTGGTGGTGGTGGTGGTGGTGGTGGTGGTGTCGATCTGTTTGGAACTGCGCCATGAAAATGGCTGGGCTACTTTAATTGCTAACAGGACTGCGCGGGGACTCTAACGGGTCGGCCCTCCGAAAGGTGCTGGGTTCCGCTTTACAAGCAAAGCAAACAAGAAAGGAGAGGAGGAGGAAGGGAGCGAATGGATTTGTGGTCCTTTAAAAAGAAAGGGGCCTTGTTCGCTGCCTCGAGTTCTATTGCCCGCCCTTTCCCGGTCTTCTGCTCTTTCTCTGCAAGGGCCAAAAACATTACGAAATAAACATGCGCGTTGCCTACGTTGCGAGAGAAGGGGCAGTGATAGGCTGGCCTTCGTTGGAGTTACACTGATGATCATTCGACAGTGTGAAGCGAGTTGAGGGACTTCAAAATCGGTGATAAACTATTCGACGCTATTCCTGTTTCGCATGAATCGAGCTTTTAATGAGCTTTAGTGAGCTAGGACAAAGTGAAAAGCTTGTTCGATGGTTGCCAAGAGTGTGATTAGCATTATTTACTGCATAATCGATATGCGGTTTCCAATAAGATTTGTCGGGCTATAGCTTGTTCATACTGATTGAAAAGAGTAAACTAAACTGAATGGTTACGGCAAGAGAGAGGAACACACGCGACACTTACTAACGCAGAGTGCCAACTTCGACGGTCAAAGTTGACAGTCTGCGTTAGTGTCGTGTGTGTTCCTTTCTATTGTCTTAAGCCTTTCGAGCAGTTTACCCTTTTCATGCGGTTTACAGGACGTTTAGGAAAAAGAAACTACTTATTAAGGCGGAAACTTGGGCTAGTTGGAAAGCATTCGAAATCATATTTGATAGCGCTTATTTGGACACAAGCGACAAGAGAGCACATACGCACAGCACAGACGCCAGTCTTCAACTGCCGTTTATTGGAAAGAAACATGGATTATAAGTCATTCCAATAAACGGATGTTACTTAGCATGAAACTTCTGAATGGTAACGGCCTCGGTCACTAAATGCATTTTATTGTAATTCTATTCTGTGACACACGCACGCACACACGCACACGCACGCACGCACACGCACACGCACACGCACACACACACACACACACACACACACACACACACACACACACACACACACACACACACACACACACACACACACACACACACACCGGGTGTTTCAGTGAACACTTCCAAAAATTAAAAAAATAGGTTTTTGGGGTAAAATATTGCTTTTGCGGCATAGTATTACCAGTGTTGGCGGACACCTGAAAACCGGTGAATCGTCTTAAGTAGTAAGCTGGTAACCTATTTTTAATAATTAACGTTTTAACTAGTAGAATTAGGCGCCTAGTTGCAATTCGAAATTTGTAACCGGTCGTTAGTAATAGCCATATCAGTTTTTATAATTCCTAAAACGCGATTACCCTTGGCACTGTGGCACGACAAAATTTGGCTTTTTTGACTAGTTAGGTGCACTGGAGAGGGTGCTTTCGCACATGTATTTTCGCGCGATTCAGCCAAATTTTGTCGAGCCACAGTGGCGAGGGTAATCGCGTTTTCGAAATTATAAGAACTGATATGGCTATTACTAACGACCGGCTAAAGATCTCCCCCCACCCTCTCAATCTCTCTCTCTGTCTCATATATATATATATATATATATATATATATATATATATATATATATATATATATATATATATATATATATATATATATATATATATATATATATATATATATATATATATATATATATATATATATATATATATATATATATATGTGTGTGTGTGTGTGTGTGTGTGTGTGTGTGTGTGTGTGTGTGTGTGTGTGTGTGTGTCCCTAGAATGTACACACACACAATGTGTGCGTGCGTGTGTACATTCTAGGGACACACACACACATATTCCAAAAGTGATTGCTTGGCAGCTGATGATCAATGTAGTCACCAGAAATTGAAAAACATAATAGGATTTAATTCACGACGTTCCGGCTCGAAAAAGGCTGGTCCTCCAGCCGAAACATCGTGAATTAAATCCTGTTGTGTTCGATGGAGGCCTGAGTCGCTTTGGGACGTTAAACCCTCATAAACCATAAATCCTGTTGTGTTTTTCAATTTCTGGTGGTTTTGAAGTACTTGCAACTTGGCTTGCAAAATGGCAGCACGGACGAGTAAGGGTTCGTGTGCTGCTCGAACCCTTACTCGTCCGTGCTGCCATTTTTGTGCTCTCATGTGTTTCACGAATCTGGTGGGTTTAATATATATATATATATATATATATATATATATATATATATATATATATATATATATATATATATATATATATATATATATATATATATATATATAATACACACACACACCCCTAGAATGACGCACCGGCTTGCTCAGTGACGCGGTTTCGGATCACAGGCTGTGATTCCTCAAACTGTCGCACAAGTGCGGGGCTGGTTGTGTTCGAATCTCCGTGAAATGTAGCACAGAACTGTTAAGGCCGTTTCACATGATGCGATTGTTGCCGCAGCGCAGTGCGATTTCTGCCGCTGTGCGACAGAAATGCGCGTCGTTCTCGTCGCAGGGCCACTGCGACAGACTTTCAACAAGTTGGTCGCACTGTCGCAGCGTCGGTGCGGTCGCAGCGATGGCCACAGTAGTCAGCCAATAGGAGTTCAGCGACATGACAGGAAACTCTCGAAAACGTCTTATTGAACTTAATAATACATCACGGCTCAATATTATTACTCATGATTACGAAATCAACACCTGCCACGATGTTTGACATTTATTGCAGCCGAAGAATTTTCGTCCACTGAAAGGCCGCACCGACGCTAGGGTGCCGACGGCACCGACAGAAATCGTTGGCATGTGAAACGGCGGCTGCGATTACCGTTGCAACGGCAGTGCGACCGGGCCGTAATTTTTCGTTCCCGTCGCACCATGTGAAACAAGCTTTAGTCGTAATGTGAGTCAGTGGGGGTTGAACCAAGCAATGCCAGGGCGTTTGTGGGAGCGGGTTGGCCCCGTATCACAAGCTGGTTGGTGGACGCATAAAGATGCTGTCGCACTGCCACACGTAATCAGCGATCACGTGCCTCCCTGGATATTTATCTCTGAAACTCAGTACATGTTTTAAACTTTCATTCGTTTTCCTCCGCAGAGCACCACTCGAGCGCTCAAGACGAGTGTGCTCACTTTTGTGTGTTACTGGCAAATTATGCTTGTTTGCTGTTACGCTGCAATGAACTGCAAGGGGCAGCCAAATTTGTGGTCAAAAACGAGAATTAAAGAAATGTGTATTCTGCGCGGTTCAGCTTGGAAAATATTTGTGCAAACCTGGCAGGAGCACGTTAAAGATTTCAGTACGTTTTTTTTTTTTTTGTACCTAGCTCCGAACTTGTGTATCTCAGCACTGGTTGACCACCAATTGTACGGCATTGAGAAAATTTCCGACGATATGGTTTTATCGCCGTGTAAATGAAATAAATACCACACTCTCCGGTCGGGTGTTTAGACGTTACCTCCGAGTAATTTGTACTGACCCAGTTCCTCGCACTTTGCACGTTACGCGCAGTAAAAGAAAATGTGAAGTGGACTTTTCAACGAACCGCAGTACATTTTTGCGCAATTTTATCCGTTGCCGTGCATGCACTAAGTGCTGATAAGGCGGGCCGTTCAGAGTGAGAGATAGGCTAAGACTAAACAGGGTGCACTCTGCTTCGATATTTGCCTTTTTGCTGCAGTAAAGCTGATGCATAAGCTCTGGCACAGCATGCGGCTGTTCCGAACATCCAGGAATGTGAAAAAAATAAAACCTTCGTCCTCCTGTGTCTGTAAACCTTTGAAGGCTGTACAATATGAATTGGTGGGCACGTTAGTGAAGATTTGTAGTGAACAGCGCAACGGCACGAGGCCAAAGGAAGAGAAGGAACGAGACACAGCCCTTAAAAAAAATTTGACAGTCTTTAGACTGTCCATAAACCTCTGTCTGGGGAGTCTATAGACTGTCTATAGGCAAACCCTAGAGAACAGTCTACAGACAATACAAATCCTATAGACTGTCTATAAACAATCTAAATATTTATGGCCATACATTTTTAGTAGACTTTTGTCTATAGACAGTCTATAGACTATGAAGAGACAAAAATAAATATCTATATGAAGGCAATAGAGGCTATGAGAAGTCTATAGACTACTTTTGTTCGGGAGCGCTGTCTCTTCCTTCTCTTCCTTTGCCGTTGCGCTGCTGGGCTAGAAACCTTTCAAGGCTGCATTTTACGCACAGACCCTGTCTTTCGCAATGCCGTCACGTCAGTCCTAAGAGAGGACAGTAAGCTTGGACATTCCAGATTTGTCAGGCGCCAGAGTATTGCCATCGATTTCGAACGCCACACTGTCTTTTTATTTTTCGGCTCAAACTGGCCCTCGTGTTTGCAGCAGGCGAAAATGCGTCTGGCTGCACCGTTGTTTTCCATGCAGGTCCAGCCGGTCCAGCCGGTCCTCCAGCCGACACCACGACTGGGATGACGGGTTCAGATACGGTTACGGGTGACGGCGGACCGACAAAAGGAGAACCAACGGGAGAGCAACCAACGGGAGAGCAACCGACGGAAGAGCAACCAACGGGAGAGCAACCAACGGGAGAGGAACCAACGGAAGAGCAACCAACGGGAGAGCAACCAACGGAAGAGCAACCAACGGGAGAGCAACCAACGGGAGAGCAACCAACGGGAGAGCAACCAACGGGAGAACCAGATGGAGAACCAACAGGAGAACCAACGGGAGAACCAACGGGAGAACCAACGGGAGAAACCCCAGACGGAGACAAGACACCCAACGACGGAGCGGGCGATAGCGGTGATAACGTAACAGGTGAAAGTGGACCAACCGATGAAACGAAACCAACCGATAAATCGGGACCATCCGATAAAGAAGCGACCGATCATGCGGCGCTAGGCGATCAAGAGGAAGAATCCGAACCAGGGGGGCCAGACGACGAGAAACCGGAAGGAGGGGAACCAGGGATGGGCGCCTGACCTGAGACACGGACCGGCAGCGTGGTTATTGAGTGGCAACAACTGAGAAATAATGACAAATAAAATATGGTTTGTGGTTTGGTCTATGGTGGTTTAACGTCCCAAAGCGACTCAGGCTATGAGAGACGCCGTAGTGAAGGGCTCCGGGAATTTCGACCACCTGGGGTTCTTTAACGTGCACTGACATCGCACAGCACACGGGCCTCTAGAATTTCGCCTCCATCGAAATTCGACCGCCGCGGCCGGGATCAAACCCGCGTCTTTCGCACCAGCAGCCGAGAGCCATAACCACTCAGCCACCGCAGCGGCTACAAATAAAAGAAAGCTGCCCCTGTTGCGTTCGTATGCCACGAACGAACGCATGTGACAACCGTGGGATAGACGCACAGCATCGTGCGCTCAGCTGTATGCACCGGAAGCAAGAAACCTCTCGGTGAAGAGTTTTAGAATATGGGACCCAAACTTAGGGGCCCCTCGTGAGAGCTATAGGTTGAGGATAGGGGCTAAGTTGCCAGATGGGCCCATGAACCGAGCGGTTTTAAAAAGTAGCCCCAATGTAGCCAAATGTGAAACATGCGGGGACTAGGGCTTGGTTTTCTGATTTTCCTCTTTGCCTTGTATTGTGCTTTTTTACCCTTTCAGTCAGGTCCCCTCATCTCTACATAACTGCTGTGTGCGCTATGAAATCGCTAGCTCGTCACAGGCAAGAACTGTACCTAATTCTGCACTATAAACAGAAAGGAGTAGGGCACTCCCTTTTATGAAGGGGAGCGCGCTAGAGGACAACTTACTCCCTTTTTATTTCCTTAATGGTATATTCACGTTTAGTCTGTTAATATGGGTGGGGCACTGTGGGAGACTGTTTCCCTCCCCGTGCGACAAAATTTTAAGACTAACAAGTACAGGATCCTTGCACGTCAGTTTTAAATACGAAGCAACTGTGGAACTATGATACTGTTATGGAAATATTGAACGTTATAGTCGAGCCTTATGATGCGTTCGTAAACAATTTCCCGTTGGAAAATGCTCTTGTCCAGAATTTCCGGGTATGGGTTCCATTACACTTGTGCGGCCCCTGGTCCTTTCAAGAGCGTTAGCTCATCACGTTTCTCGATTTCGTGGGGTCTGCCACCACGTACCTTCGGCAAGGTGGCGGCCCCCATAGTAAATCGATATGGCAACCCAATTGGTGATTTACTGGTGACGTCATTAGTATATCGATTTGGTGATTGATTGGTGAGGTCACTGATTTTGTGAAGTCAAAATTAACTAGTCACGTGCCTATGTTTAATCGCTTATAACTCTGTAATTAAAGAGGTCTTCATAAAACGAATTAGCTATTTAGAATACTCTAGGTGAGTAAAACACGTTAGAGACAAAAATTAACCAATGAAGTAGTTTAGGTTAGGCTTGTATATATTTCCTTACAATTAACCGATAACGTCATCTTCTAACTAATGGCATATTTGTAACGGGCTCGAATGGATAGAGCATATGCTGACACGAGTGGAATGAGCAAAACATGAAGCGCGCAAAAATACTTTTGTTCGACTTGACTGCTTGCGTGAGGTGTTCTGAAAAAAATTGCACCCCCAAAAAGAGTGCTGCTTCTGCAGCGTTTAAATAAAGGGTTAAATTCGGTAAATAGGGAGCGGTTTATGGCTTCAGTGATTAGTTACCGAAAGTGACGAAAATTACAAAAATAATTCGTAACCTCGGTTTAATTCACAAAACTCAAATATATTTGGCCCTTTTGTAGATCATTCATATTTTTATCAGTGTACAAAAAATTCATTTTAGCCACATGTAGTGTTCTAGTTTTTGTTTGTCACAGTTACCAGTCATCACGAAAACGTGACCTGTATACGCCAGCCGCGACACCTTCAATCGCGGTTTAGGGCGTAAACCTAACGAATGTTTGATTTCCGCAATAAAAATCTGCTGAGTTAGTCACTCTGGGGGATACTATCTAATCAAGGATATATATATATATATATATATATATATATATATATATATATATATATATATACCTAGCATGCTCTCGAACAGCTGACCGATTTGCAGGTAGAAATGAGTCGAAAAACGAAATTCAATATTATGGTGGTCATTCGAAATTTCTCAAGGAGCGAGTATGCACACTGCGGTACTGTTCAGATGAGGACATATTATTGTGTGTAAGCTAAATTGAAATATTTGTGTCTGTTCTAAGACACGGTAAGGTACACTCCAAGCGTGAGTTGAGTAAGCTTTAGTCATTGCCTACCATTTGGCGAAAATAGAGACAGCACACCATATCTGGCATATGTGCAAACTAACTTCTACAATTAAAGTGGGTAATCAGTGAACGCTGAGTTTTATTCATGCAAATAACAAGCAAAACATAACACTTCAAAACATAACGTTGCGTTATCGAGCTAGGCTTTGCTTTATTAGCAAAACAAAACAAACCAATTCCGAATTCTCTTTTATCCCCAAATTTGTGGTCAAAGAAGGAGAACAATTAGGGAGGGGACAGCTTTCTAGTTTGCCAAACGTGCACGGACGGGCGGCAATGTTCGGTAGGGCATGTTCACATTTATATTTAAAGCGCAGTACTAAAGGACTGATAAAATGTGGTTGTTTGTTGAACAATCTTTTCGATGGGCACTTGATGACAATGGTATGGCAGGGATGTTTCGGGAGAGAACGGAAATTTAGGACGTGTGTCCATGTAAGTGCGATTCTTCGATCCTCTACAGCGGGCTCAATAGCTCCAGTACAAAGGCTGGCTATGCCGGCGATGTTCTGTATGCTCCAGATGATAAGCGCAGTCCGAGATTATAAACAGGGTCTGATCTTTCAAGGTAGAATGCTCTTGCTGAGCCATATACTACGCACCCGTAGTCCAGCTTGGAGCGCACCGGAGAGCGATAAATTTGTAAAAAGGCATACTCTATCGGACCCCCATCGTTTTCGTGAGAGCACTTTTAAGACACTGAGGGCTTTAAAAGGTTTCTTTTTAAGGTTGTTAATGTGTGGTAGAAATGCCAGTTTCTTGTCAAAAGTGATGCTTAAAAATGTGTGTTCTTGCTTAAATGGTAGTGCGGTTTGGTATAAGTATAGACTGGGGTCGACCTGTCGGTCTCGTCGCCACAAGAACAGAACAGCATTGTTTATATGAAGAGAAAACTTTAACCCATTTCTCTCTGTCCAAGCAGCCAGTTTATTTAGTGCCATTTGTATTTGTCTCTCACAGGTTGATATGCTCGAGGAAGTGCATAATATCTGTAGGTCATCTACATAAAACGAATACATTACGGACTTGGGGATTGCTTTAGCTAAGGAATTTATTTTTGCTACGAAGAGTGTCGTGCTTAGAATACACCACTGGGGTACGCCATTCTCTTGGGTAAAAGTCATAGAGAGTTGCCCCTCGGCGGACTCGGAATGTGCGGTTAGCCAGGAAGTCGTTCAAGCAGTTCAGCATACTGCCGAGGATACCTATAGCTCGGAGGATGCCGAACTTCCAACTTGTGTCATAGGCCTTCTCCAGGTCGAAGAAGACCCCGATACAGTGCTGCTTGTGGAAGAACGCCTCCCGGATGGCGTTTTATAGGCGGACAAGGTGATCAGTGGTTCAACATGCTTTTTTAAATCCACACTGAAGCATGTCTAGAAGACATCTGGAGTCAAGTACAAAGGTAAGCCTAATGTTAACAACACTTTCGAGTGATTTTGCAATACAGCTGGCGAAGGCTATAGGCCTGTAACTGCTACGACTTGGTGGTGGTTTTCCGGGCTTCAGAAAAGGTACTATGACTGCTTTTTTTTTGCTCCTCGGGTATTTTACCAGTTATTCATATTTTATTAAAGAATTTCAATAGTGCCTCTACGGCAGTCTCAGAGAGATGGGCAAGCATAGTGTGATGTACATTGTCTAGGCCTGGTACTGTTTTCTTACCGGAAACTAATACTATATTCAATTCCTGAAGTGTTATACGCTGTTTGTATAGCCCTCATGCATGCTTGCTCCAGATGGAAGTTGTTGTTTTTCTGCTATGGATTTGTTCTTGTGGAATGAGTCTGTGCAGCTGGACTAACTTGAGACTTCAGCAAAATGCTCGCCTTATATATTGGCCTGTTCTTGCAATGATGTTTGTGTACCCGGTGTTGTCAACAACGATAATTTGAAGCGGGGTGTATGGTGACCAGTGAATTTACGAACTTTTTCCCACATTTTCTTTTATGGTGTTTTTTCGAATGTACCGGGTTCTAGCCTTAGCCTTTTTAAACGTAAGTAAATTCTCTGAAGTGAGATGATGCAGAGCGCCCCAGGCTTTATTTTGCTGTTTATTTTTGCCAATGTGCATTCTTGTGTCCACCATACTTTGTGTTTCTTCTTTACGAGTCCTGTTTTTTGTGATATAGCTAGTGTTGCGGCCGATAGCATGTAGTAAACTTTTCATTAATTTCATCTATTCTGATATCTTCTCAAAATTTTTTTCCAGAGTGGCACTTGTAAAAAGTGACTAGTCGGCGAGGTTAATTCTCCAGGGCCCTGGTCTTGTGGGGATGCTATAGGAGTAAAGGATGATAGCCTGATGACAGCAGGCAGGTGATCACTCCCCAGGAGACCATTTAAAACATCCCATTTAAAATCATTAAAAACAGGCGGTGATGTGAAAGCTAGATCGCGGAAGCTCATTTTTCCCGAGCTTGGGCAAAAATATGTGGCTTTTTCCGCTTAAAAGGCACACATTACTTGTGAAGACAAAATCTTCGATTATTTGACCCCTAAATTTACCGCGTTCGCTTCCCCAAAAGGAGGAGTGAGCATTAAAATCCCCAACTACCACATATGGCTCTATAACATCATCGATCAGGGCTTATAGTTCTTGGACAGTTAATGTGAAATCTGGAGGAATAAGCACAGAACAGATTGTTATTGTTTTGTAGCTGACGATTCTGACCGAAACCGCCTCATGTTTGATTTCTTGAGCAGGGACGCCGCTCTGAATGACAATTGCGACGCCTCCAGAGGGTCTATTTGCATGCTCGCAATCGCGTTGGAAAGTTTTACAACGTCTCAGGATATTCGCATGTTGTGGACCAAGGTTGGTTCCCTGAAGACATAAAGCTACAGGCAAAATTGACCCCGAAATATGTGTTATGGCACTGTCATTCCTCAGCAGTCCGCTGCAGTTCCAGTGAACTGCAGAAGTCATGTTTGTATTTTTTTTTTGGGGGGGGGGGGATTGGAATGGATGGGATTTATTTCTTTTCTGGGCACGTTATCAGGGCTCTGTCTTTTTTTCGCTCAAGAGCTGTTCCGCCGCTGCAAAGCGGGTGGACTGGGGATTACATTCATCACTTCATCAGGCGATGGCGGACCGCGGAGAAACCGCGGGTGTGTGAGTTCCAGGTCTCCCCTTTCGGGGAGAAGTCCTGCAGGTGACCCTTGGACCGGCGCTTCTTGCTTTGGAGCCTGTGGATGGCCCGGCCATAGGCTCTGTGAAAGTGGCCTGGGCAGGTGCCGGAGTGCTGTGTGGCGCACCACCACTGCGTCGAAGCCAGTCCTGCCGACGCCATCTCTACACCATAACCGAATATCACACACGGTTAATCCTAGCCGCCTATGAAAAGTGAAAAAAAAAACGAGAAAGGAGGAGGAGAGTTGTGAGGAAGAAGATAGGAAAGTGAAAGGTGGATGGGAGGACAGGAAAAGGCAACTGCTGATTTCTCCCGGTCGGGACAGGCCGGAGGTGCCGCCTACGGGAATCTGGGGGCCAAAGTGATGTGCTGCCTTCGCCGATGGGCCTAAAGGTCCAAACCCTCGGCATCGGCTCAACCACCAGGATCCCCGCTTCCCCGGACACGGCAATGCCACGCACGGCTAAACGCGGGAGCTCGGGTCCGTGGTGGCACACTGCTCACCATCATCCCCGTGCGGGGATGTCCCTGCGGGTGCTCGGGAACCCGTGGTGTCGCAACTCACCCTAATCTGCATGTAGCAGATGCCCCTGCGGGCTGAGAAGCACTTGTAGCTGAGCGTATTGGCGCGTACTGGGGAAAGACACATCAGCGCAGAATACGAACACGCGAGTGACGGGGCGAACAGCGCTCGTCCCGTTCTTTCACTACATTCGATTTTGTATTTTGCGCGCTGCTGTGTCTTTCTTGAGTATTAAGTTACTGCCTTTCAATTTCCACACCAGAGATTTCCACTCTGATGTGGAAATTGTCCACTCGCGAAGCTGGCACGAGCTTTCGTAATAAAAAATGAGACTTGAAGGGCCGGCGGGCCATAGCTCTGTGGGCCGCGTGCTTGAGACTCCTAACCTAAGGCCTCAAGGATAGTGACTGTGCCTGCATCAACATCCGGATAGATCCCGCCCCATTATAGTATAAAATGTTCATTTGTTTCCATAGATTTACCACCACACTGCGCATTTGTCATCTCGATTAAATTTCTTTTTGCAGCAAAAAGCTTTGCGTTGTAAGACACCCTGATCTACCTTCCAAGAATACGGCGCTGCCTCTTGAGTAGAAAGCAAATCGCCTGGTGCCCAAGAGGTACAGACTCGGGCAGTGTCGTGCCTGCTGATTGCCCGCAACCGATTTGTGGCCCATAGCAACTTCACCTGCTCATGCGGGCGGAGTATAATAATTGGTTTTTGGGGAAAGGAAACGGCGCAGTATCTGTCTCATATATCGTTGGACACCCGAACCGCGCCGTAAGGGAAGGGATAAAGGAGGGAGTGAAAAAAGAAAGGAAGAAGAGGTGCCGTAGTGGAGGGCTCCGGAATAATTTCGACCACCTGGGGATCTTTAACGTGCACTGACATCGCACAGCACACGGGCGCCTTAGCGTTTTTCCTCCATAAAAACGCAGCCGCCGCGGTCGGGTTCGAACCCGGGAACTCCGGATCAGTAGTCGAGCGCCCTAACCACTGAGCCACCGCGGCGGGTCACTGGCGGAGAGAGCGACGACGGATTTGGAGCGTGCTCGGGGAGATTTTGTCGATTTGAAAGCGCCACAGCGCAGCCCGGGAATTTGATAGAATGGCAGTGTATTCGGCACCAAGAGGGACAGCGAGTCGCTTTAATCATAATAATGGACGTAACGAAGTAATAGCCATTCTTCTTGGAAGCTTCCTTATAGAAGCCCATGTATATAACATCTCGTTTTTACAAAGAAAAATATTTCTTCCCCCTCGGATACTCTATATCACAGAGCGGCTGCAGAGTATCCGAGGGGGAAGAAGCTGCTGTCGCGCTAGCAGTAGCTGAAGGATACCGCAGAAATAAATCGCTCACAATAATCACTGACTCCAAAGAAACATGCAGGCACTACACTAATGGTAGGATCAGCAAGGGAGCGCTACGCATCATCCTCCAGGCGGGACTCCCGAACAAAGAAATTCAGCATAAAATTTTCTGGGTGCTGGGTCACACCGGGGTGACTGGGGATCAGAGGGCCGACGATCTAGCTCGCGAGCTTACCAACCGAGCAGATACATCAATTGACCCTGAGCCCACCACAACGGTGGAACCATCGTACGCGGAAATCCTAAATCACTACAGAGGACAGAGGATAGCGTATCCTCCACCACACCAGCTATTAACGCAATATGAGGCAGTCGGTTGGCGTAGACTGCAAACAGGAAGCTTTCATAACTTACACATACTTCACAAAATGGTTCCGAACCAGTACGCGGACACATGCAAGTGGTGTGGAGCCACCCCCACTTTATACCATATTACATGGGAGTGTAAAAACAGTCGGCTGTTGTGCTCGGCCATATGCGGACGTGCCAAGCTTTCCGCCAGTTTGCATATGTCTGCAGCGTCTTTATGTATTGCGTGGAACATCGGCAATACAGTTATTGTCGCACGGAGGTGTATGCTTTACTCTTTTGGACCTGTCCCATCGTTTAAAACGCACGGTCATGACTATGTAGGTTTTCTGGCAGTACGTACTACCAAAAAATACTGCGCAATAATATTTTGTACATGTTGCAATACCATCTCATATTTTCTAGCGCTTAGAGAACACAAGGGACAAGAACACAAATACACAGGACGTACGCTAGCCTTCAACTGAAGACTAGCGTACGTCCTGTGTATTTGTGTTCTTGTCCCTTGTGTTCACTAAGCGCTAGAAAACATGAGTTCAAACAATATCCAACTAGCCCAAGTTACTGCCTTACTAAATATGCAATACCATCACATTAAAATAAAGTTTTATAATCATACATCATCTTTGCGCTGCGGTTTGACTTTAGGGCCCTGGGTGGGAGGATGTTGGGAGGGGAAGGGGGAGGGGGGAGAGCTGCGGTGAAACTTGGCTGCTCCTAATTGAGAACCCTGCGCACTCGCTAGCAGGTGTTCGTGAAGTTGTCGCAAAAAAGCGCTACGGCGCTGCGTATAGTTTTAGCTGGCCGTGCCGTAGCGTCCCTCAGACGCACGTAGCGTCATCTAGTGACAAGACATCAAAGCACATCAACGCTCGGTTGAAGAAAATTTCATCCGTGATTACTGATAACTAGTGTGAGTGCATTGGGAGCCTTTTTTGATCCAAGAAGAAAAACTATGCAAACCGAAGAAAATGTAAGAACTGGCTAAAAGCCAGAAAACTGCTTCGCCGCGTGTCGTTGCTAAGAAAAAAAAACACTGCATATAGTTAGGCCTAGGAGCTTGAAAATCGCCAAATTACCTGAAAAACAAGGGCTAGTTATCGCTTATACCGATACGTGTTGGCAAGAGCAGGCGAAATAAAAGCGAACCGCTACCATTTGAGCGAGCTATTGCGTCGGAGAATCCAGCGGCGACATGTATTTATTCCGAAGCGGGCGACCAGGGCGCCGCCATCTTGTCAAAGCGTACGCAAGCCACGCAAGCGCCGCAACGCAAAGTTCGCTGGCTAGCGTACGCACGCAAGACGCAAGGCTTGCGGTTGCGTTCTGCGCATGCGCACTACCGTCCCCGCAAACACCTTGCGTACGCAAAGCCGTTGCGTACGCACAGCTAAAACTGTCTAATAGGTCTCACCTCCCTCCCCAAAATGTGCGTACTCCGCATGTAGGCCAACTCCCCCATTTTCAATGCCCCTTTCGCAGGACGGTATGTTGAGCCGTGTGCTTGCTCGGCATCTTGAAGATTCGCTCAAACTAGCGACAAGTGGTTAACCAAGTTAGAGGCACTGCCTCTCACGTCATCTCCTTCCAAGTAAGTAAACACCAATGGGGTCCAAGGTTCACGCCTTGGTTCCCCCTTGCCCTCGAAATGAGCCCAGAATCACAACACCGCACTCGCCCTCCCTGGTCATCACACGCAACGCGCACTTTGAGGCCCGAGGCATGTGTTCTTCGGCGATGCGTGCCGCACCCCACAGCCGCCTCCTCAGATGACTTCGCCCCTCGTCTCCTTCTCCGGCGCGTTGTGTACAATTTCATGGACGACTCTGGGGCCTCTTTGTTACCGCCCAGGTACAAGCTCTTTGAAAAGAATTACGAACGGCGAAGCGTGTGGGCGCCATGCTAGTCGCATTTCGTTTTATCGCCTCTGTACGCATACAGCTAGCTCAACTAAAAGACGATTAATTAACTATCAGTAACTAATCAACTTTTAAATTTTGGCTTTAGGTCACAAGACAATATTGCGAGATTGAAGGTCGTCAAATTCGAAGGCGAGCGCACTCTTTTTAAAATTTTCTGGATCTGCATTGTGGTTCGAAATACTGAGCGCAAAAAATACGCTTTTGTAAGCTTGCAGAGTTGCCTTTCCCGCATTGCATATTTACAAAACTGTGTCGCTGCGTCTTTTACTGCAGCCGAAATCACGTTGACTTCTTCTACATCATAAATTATAGAAACTGAGTCTGTATTTGCGGCATTAGAAATGTGAGCGACGCCATTTTGTAAGTTTGCAATGCGAGAAAGCCAACTTAACGAGCGTACAAAAGCGTTTTTTTTTTTTTGACGCTCGATATTTCGAACCACAATGTCGATTCAGAAAATTGATGAATTGGGCTCGCTTTCATTGTTGACGGCCTTCGATTGCGCAATATAATCGTAAGTCCTAAAACGAATAATTAAAAAGTTAACTAAATACTTTATAACCAATTCATCGTTACGACTTTAATGCACGCCTTGCTGTATACAATCCTACTGTACAGACCGCACTGACGTATCACTCACTGATTTCAAAAATAAAACCTGCAAACGTGAAAACAATCAGCCGGCATATGTTAACGCTTTGACAATTTGCTTTTGTTTCCATTGAAATGAAATATTTTTTGCCTAGATAGTATATTCAGGAATTCAGGACTTTACAATTTGTTCATTTTTTCCGGAGCAAAATGCTATAAACAGATTTTTTGCAGAGATGTGCAATATTTTATACAAAGCATCATAATTGATCAAAATATATAGTAACACCGAAATGCTGCGACCTATTAAGTAAGCGCCCCAAGTATTGTAGGAATAATTTATATTTCGAAGGTGCACATTTCGCTCGAAATTGCGGAAAAAAATGATGTTACAAATGGTGGCAAAAAATGTCTGCACAAAACAAAGATAGCGGGCGACGTGTTACCCCGCTAATTATTTAGCGAAATATTACTTACTTCGCTCCTTATAACATGGCATAGAAAACCGGTTTATTTGCGAGATGAAGGATACGAAATTTGCGTGAAACAGAAATTACTGCTAGGTGCCACCTACTCTCAGAAAAAGCGGCGAGTTCACTTTTTACATACCTATGTGCATAACGTTTCAAAGAGTTAAACTCAATCGTAATTTCGTGCAAGATAATTTTGTTCTTTCTCAGATCTCATTTAGGCATCCGATATCTATTTGATCAGTACTCAAACGGTGAAGGACGGAAGCTGCTTAAAACTAGTAGCCAACGTCACGAGCGCCCAGCAGTACTACGTTCTTCACACTGCTCTTAATTTAACAATCTTGTTCTAATGTACCAGTTACTTTCCTGCTAAGACTGCTACCTAAACAGTATTGAACGCGGCCGGTTCCTGGGATTCCTACCACTGCCCGCCCAGCCCAGCACAGTTGGGAAGGCTCCGCTATTCCGCACAAAGTTTCAATACTACGCACGACCATGCCATGGCCTCGTTAGATTTATAGTGTCTAGAGTGTGGTCCGGTTTTCGTAGCAGATGCAGGTGAAATTACTTGAAAACTTGGTTCGAAACCTAGTTGGTGCAGCCTAAATCGTCATACGGGCTTTGTTCAAGAAAGGTGTGTCGATGTGCGCGCTAATCTCACTTGTATATTAATCGAAAAATTGGAAGGTACACTTAAATACGCCTTAAGGGTATCACGCGATAGCGTAGTGGGTTAATTCCCATACATGCAGAAGGTCATTCTCTACTTTACATTCATGGATCCCTGGGAGTCTTCATACCCTTCCTGGCACAGTGGTGCAGCGATTAAGCGATGCGCCGCTTCCCTGCGATGGCAGGTGCTCCCAGTGGTGGGCCTTGTGCGACCCGGGTTGCCCTTCCCGAGGGACCAATCATTAATATAACTGCCACCTACCACGGTGGGCAGTTAGCTCACTATACGGTGGGCAGGTTGTGATGACGCCGCAGGGTCACGTGACCTAGGTGGCCCACCTGCCTCCTATAGGTATCTATATGGGCACCACCTGTCAGAGTCATGCTCGTGATTTTTCTCTCACAACGCGAACAAGCCGACGCCGGATTTTCTGCGCAAGAGGGCCTTTGACGCTTTCGCGACAAAAGCGCAGGACCCCTGAAGCGTCGCCCTGACCTGTTTTCTCTGCGCTGATAACCAGCAAGCGGTCGGCGCACATCTTTGATGAAACTCATCGTATCGAACATTATACGGGCCTTTTATCGCCCCAGACGCTGGAGTGGCGGCCTATACGCACTAACCGCCTCCGGGATGGCGTGCCAGAAACGTGCACGACAATCGGTGGCGTGTATCGCCGTCAAGTACTTTCGATCGGCCTTTCGTGAGAAATGTGAAAGTGCGAGTGGCCGCCAGACACTCGAAGACGCGAGGTCAGGATACACGTGTCAAGTTGACAACTTCGTGCCCACAAAGGCTAATAAAGCATCTGGGATCGATCCCTTGTCACAGGGCCTTGCTATAGAGAAATGAAGCGCGGAGCTGGACAGACGGACGGACGGGCTGCTGGGTATGTATTTTATAAGCTGTCCATCTTACGTTGACCATTTCACGTCCAATCGGTCCTCTGTCAGTGGTCACTGAGTGGTCACCCGCGGCTTTCAAGCGTTTGTGTTAAGCGACCCGGCCATTGGGTGGTCGGCGACCGGACTTCACCATTGGCTGAAACTGAATGCAATGCATCGCAGCGCTTGGTCGACAACAGGCGGCCGGACCTGACCACTACCTGCAATTGGCTGTGATATGCAGCCAATGGTGAGGTCCGGTTTACAACCAGCCAATGGCCGGGTCGCTTGCCACATACGTTTGAAAGCCGCGGGTATATCTCAGTGCCCACTGAAGACGACTGAATGGACACGAAATAGACAACGGAAAATGAACAGCTTATAGAATATACGGCCCTTGGTATCTTTTGAAACGAAGTGGTGGGTGCAGTGCGATAGCTACGCATTAGCAATACTAGTGGCACTTCGCGTTATGCCGGCGTCGTGTGTTTGAAGCCTCTTTGAGTGAAGCCTTCACCATCCAGAAGACTCCAAACCTCACCCCCGACCACCTGCACCCTCCAGAGGTTCAACCGACCACCGTGCCACCTACCACTACCCTCCACAAGGCATCCACCCGCGAGGAGCCCACGCAGCAGAACGAAAAAGTGACGGCGAAATCCAGACGCAGTGGTAACTTCAGTTGCCCTTCGGAAGCACCACCCTCCAGTCATTTCCCCACGCCACCACACCAGCAAGGAGGCGCGGACAAGGGGCAAAAACAAAATTTTGACGCAGACGAAGGGAGCGCGTACTTTCGTAAGCAGTGCAGAAGTTGTGCGTCGAAATGTATATTTGAAAAATTGATCAAAACCACGTACTTTCAAGAAAAAAAAAGATTTTGTATCACAGTATGTAGGCATACCGTACATTACACATTTTGAATTTACACACTGCATTACACATTTTGCATTTAGTATACAATAAACTTTACCGCGGCACAATGCGCAACAAAATAAAAGCAACCTATACCAGAAAGCAGTATATACTGTAAGTTAGCGCAAGATCAAGGCGCTTGTGAAATTGGAAAATATAACGATTTACCATAGTACAAAAAAAACAGAAAATCTGTCGAAGTTCTGCGAAAACATACGTCATGTGAGTGTTCCAAGGCATATCATTACTCATAGGTATGTTATTCGAGAGACAAACTCGATAGCACCAGAATTACTGTTGGTGCAATAACTCAAATGTAGGAAAAATAGCCTGGAAGCCTGTATTGTTTTGTGGAGTTCGTAATAATCGCTATCGTCAAACGTCTCAGCTTTGCCAAACCTCCTCCCCAACTCACCGGACGACATCTACATCTGCCATCTGGATCATGTGACAGTTTCCGGGGACTCCTACTGTCTGAAGAATTCTATCTGGGATTATAAGCGTAGTTTCGTGAACTTCGGCCTGACACATTACTAAATAAGGCCAGTTCAAGGAAAACAATGTTACATCAATAATACGAGGTATATTTCGTTGGCAACGCCGATGCTCCCGCAAAAGTCCCACTGGTAAACGCAAGCATCCTTTTCAGCCGTACCTTTCGGCGAAGGGGACATTATAGCAATCGTCATAAAGATATCGCTTGTCGGCTAACGATTATTTATATGGCTACTCATTCTATTGCGTGCTTGCAATGCGATGTTGAGGGCAGTAACCACCGAAGAAAAACCGAGCGTGTGCAGTTCGCATAATGAAGGGGGACCTGGGATATTGCGCGTGAAAGCAGGCGATCCTCTCGTCGTTTTACGCGCCGAGCTGCCGCACACATAGACATAGACATAAGGCAGTTTCTTGCATCGACGAAGCGTTAGTGAAACTCTCAGTAAGTTTGCGATTTTGTGTCAAGGTGATCCCGAGCTGATAAAGATGCATGTGCGCATCACCTGAAAGAAAGAAAAAATAGAAGAGGTTAAATAAAAGAGGACCCATGCAGCGTAGAAGTGCGCTTTTGACCCAATAATAATGCGAAACCATCGCAATCAATACTGGTGGTAGTTGCGGCAGTTTTCATGCAAAGTATTTTCGTAGCGAGAATTTGAAGTATATGCCCCAAACTTTCTAATCAAGCATTAAAATGTATGTACATTAGCTAATATCTAACGCATTCGGGAAAGTTATTCATGTAATGGACCTCCGCCTTAAAGCACAAATTATTGGAAACGAGATCTGTGCGTATACAGAAACTGTCATGCAATAAAGGTGCATTCTTCGAAAAAGACATGAATATGAAGGAGAGCAGAGTGGAAGGTGAAGGTGTCTTTCCGAAAGAAGGAGTAGTAAATGTATGTTGCCAAAGAGACACTTCATCACGAGAGGAGTAGCAGCAGTTCTAATCCCGTTTATTACACATGTGCGATCATTCGAAGACAAGGCTTTGTTTGCAAGAGGGGGACAGAGTCTTGAGAACTTTCGCTTCATTGTGCTGCGGAAATCAAGCTATGTTTCGACTTAGGCTTGCGGAGATAGAGGCTCGTACGCAATTCTAGGACGGAATTACGTACGTGCTTTACGAGAAGCAAGGCTTCAACCTTCCCCTTCGGCCTCGGAACCAACCCTGCTAAGTACTGTGGCCGGAGTGTTTGCTCTAGGGCGCCCCGTGAGAATGATGAATCGACAAGGAACGCCTGAGAGCTGATCATATCGCACAAGCTTGAGATAAAGTTCTCAGATAAGCTGATTTTCAAAACAGTGAGTAACAAGCCTAGCTATCAGTGGACTTTAGCTCTACAGCTTTTCTTCAGTAAATCACATCTCCCGAGAAAACATAGACAAGAGTATCTGTTTGGGCGAGGAGTCGGTTTCTCGTGAGAAATAATGCACCGCTCGTTTGCAAGGACGGAATGGCGAGATTCTACACAGAAGTTGAAAGTTAGCGCATGTGTTAGAATGTAGACAGCTGCGCTTGGCATTCGCTGCACCGTTTGCAAAAACCGGCGCGACCGTCTCCAGACGCGCTGACCAGTTTGACAAGGAAAAACCATTTGGTGACGTTTCGAGCTGCCCTGAAGCAAGCAGCACGCATGCATTTTACGGGGGTCTCGGAGTAGCAAAAGGTCCTGAACCTCCGCAAATGATGACCTCGTTAGAACTCAAACTGAACCAGTGATGAGGGTAAGGATTGTTGACCTCCCTCGCGTCACCTTAACCGATAGCTGACCTCTCCTGAAACGCATCTCACGCGTGAGGTCGCGGCAGATTTGAGGTTGAGGTCGGCCGCGAGAGGTATGAAGCCTATAAGCTTGCCCGCAGGGGCGGATTTATGGGGGTGTCTCCCTATCCCCAGCAAAAAAAATTTTCACGGCAAATTTTTCATGGAGCTACGGGTTAATTTCATTTCGTGACATCACCCATCACTTTAGGCTGGAGAGGCGCGCATATCTCCCTCTCCCTTAACTAAGGCGCAGGAAGTCACCTGGTACCGGCTGCACACACACTCCCTTCTGAATCCGGCGCTGCTTGCCCTCATGTACCATAGAGAATACAGCCCTGCAATTGATGCGTCGAGAGAGCCACATATGACCACAGGAACTGAGCAAAATATCCGCCCCCGACAGGCAGCTCCCTTCTCGCGAGCGGTAGGAGGTCGTGCTGGTCAGCTCGCACGCTAAGATTCAAGTACGGGCCATCGAGCGGCCCAATGAGGCCACAGGACTATTAATACAGCTAGGCTTAAAAAATATTGCGCGGGGCGCAAAGGATTACTCGAACCTGTGCATTTTGCGCTAACTTCTTTAGGCTGTGGGACAATGAATGCATGTGGAATTTGGAATTTACCAAATGAAATTGCAGTTGTGGCTAATTAAGCGATTTTCATATTCCCCAGCGCTGGCAGCTGTCAGTGAATAAGATATCCCGACCTGAAAAGCGAACCATTCTATATTCCAGAAGTTCGTGCGTCAGGGTTCGTGGATTAAGTCCCTCGCAAGAAATCGTGTGTTTCGGAAACATCATGCTCTCAAAACCCACATCCGTTGCCCACAATGTGTAAAAAAGTCCTTTAGAAATCTGAACACTTTAAAAACGTTAGTTCCCTGAAGACAGTCCTGCAGGAGTCCGTCGTACCTTGCTAAAAATAGATCGCTAAGAATGAGAGCAATGCATGAACCAAAGCATGAACATGAATCATGCATGGACAACAAGAAGCATGAACAACGAAACTAGCACGCACCTCTACCGTCGTTGCCTTTGCTATAGTTTAGTCTCGCATGGACGCAGTAACGAGCCGCTCGGAACTGTGCCGGGCTCTTTGACCGAATTTCGCAGCGTCGCTTCCAGATGTATAGCGACCCCTGGCTGCGCATCGATCATGGTGAAAACCCATATTGCGCTTCTGTGTTTCTGTGTTCATGCTTTGCGTTGCTGAGGTACAGAAAAGAAGCAGGGATGAATTAAAGGCGCTCAGAGTAGCGTCCCGGTTGCCGTTAACAGACTTAGTTCACTTGTTGGGGAATTCTCCAGCACGTGTGTTTGCTTTGCTAAGCACATCTGAGCAATGCATGAATCAAAGCATGAACATGAGTCATGCATGGACAACAAGAAGCATGAACAACGAAACTAGCACGCTCCTCTACCGTCGTTGCCTTTGCTATAGTTTAGTCTCGCATGGGCGCAGTAACGAGCCGCTCGGAACTGTGCCGGGCTCTTTGACCGAATTTCGCAGCGTCGCTTCCAGATGGACAGGAACCCCTGGCTGCGCATCGATCACAGTGAAAACCCATATTGCGCTTCTGTGTTTCTGTGTTCATGCTTTGCGTTGCTGAGGTACAGAAAAGAAGCAGGGATGAATTAAAGGCGCTCAGAGTAGCGTCCCGGTTGCCGTTAACAGACTTAGTTCACTTGTTGGGGAATTCTCCAGCACGTGTGTTTGCTTTGCTGAGCACATCTGCGCAGGGTCGAGGAGTGTTGTGTTGTTGTAAGCGCGCGCGCGCACTCAAAGAAGTACCCAACAGTTTTCAAAACCAACGTCTCAAGAAAATATTACATTCTTTAGGTCTTCAGTGAAGGAAAAAAAAAGTGAAGCAACAATAATTTAGATATTAAATATTTTGGCAGAAAGTATAAGAAAAAAATATGCGGAACGTGGCAAACATAGAAAAGACCGCAGGTTGTCGTTATGGTTGGTTTGGTTTGGTTTATGGGAGTTTAACGTCCCAAAGCGACTCAGGCTATGAGAGACGCCGTAGTGAAGGGCTCCGGAAATTTCGACCACCTGGGGGTCTTTAACGTGCACTGACATCGCACAGTACACGGGCCTCTAGAATTTCGCCTCCATCGAAATTCGACCGCCGCGGCCGGGATCGAACCCGCGTCTTTCGGGCCAGCAGCCGAGTGCCATAACCACTCAGCCACCGCGGCGGCTCGTTATGGTTGGGCTTGACGCTGGTGAACACTTTAAAAAGTAAATACGGAGACAGCGAAAATCTTATGCTTTCTTCGACTTTCTGTCAAAATAGCTTGTGTCTAGCTGGTAACATCGCTAAACAAAACAGTTATAATATCACCCGTGCTTTACATGGCTTCAAAGGCTCTATACCACACTCTCCAGGCCAATGATAATCTGTGCGAAGCTTTGGGACATCCCTAATCACCTGAGCACATGCTTCTTGTTTGCCCATCTTATCGGTCGCAAAGACTATTCAGCGTTTTCCGCGTGAGAGAAAAGTTGCGCGCTTTTTCCTCGTGTGCGACCTTCGGTGTGCCTGAGTTCGTTCAGGGGCAGTGTTGGCCTTCCCACGCAGTGGGCAAGAATTCAGATTAGCGATTCTTTATCTTGCACTAAATGCTTCGTCATCGTTGCGCCGCATGGTGTCAGCTCTTCTCACACCGATGTTTCTTTCTTTTTACGTTACGAGTGGAACATATCATCACTTATATCCTATTCCCCCTGAGTAAGAAATGACCAAAAATTAAGTTTTTCAAAAATCGACGAATCTATTCGTATGACTCCTTTTCTGTGCTCTAACGAAGTTTCCCCCGTTGAAACCTACCGGGAAATCCTCCACACACACACACACACACACACACACACACACACACACACACACACACACACACACACACACACACACACACACACACACACACACACACACACACACACACACACACACACACACACACACACACACACACACACACACACACACACACACACACACACACACACACACACACACACACACACACACACACACACACACACACACACACACACACACACACACACACACACACACACACACACACACACACACACACACACACACACACACACACACACACACACACACACACACACACACACACACACACACACACACACACACACACACACACACACACACACACACACACACACACACACACACACACACACACACACACACACACACACACACACACACACACACACACACACACACACACACACACACACACACACACACACACACACACACACACACACACACACACACACACACACACACACACACACACACACACACACACACACACACACACACACACACACACACACACACACACACACACACACACACACACACACACACACACACACACACACACACACACACACACACACACACACACACACAAAATATTGTTGTATCAACTGCGGTGGTGCATGCCGTATCTTGACAGGGTAGAAAAATCGACCTTTCTCAACCTCGGTATCTTCGCGGCGGCGCGACCGATCGGCACTGTCTTGGTCTCGACGGAATGCTTGTTTCGTCGCCTTCAAGTCTGAAGCCTCAGCTCGACACCACGGTCAGAGGCAATGATGCAGAAAGCAAGCTTCAAGGTCTCGCAATGTGACTGCCGCGTGTCAGCATTGGTCTCCTGCGCGGTTGGCCCTAGAAACTGGTGGATTCTACGAGGGAGCCTATGAATTTGCATCTGCTCTTGCGATCGGTTGGCTACGCTTGCACAATCATCTCGGGCTATATTGTTTTGGTACCGCTACAAAATAGAAGAAGTATACTTGTTTTTGGTTCGGACTTCTGCGAACATGAACCGATGTTCCTTTAAAAATAAGTACGAAACGGCATGCTGTTACGGCAGCCGTAAGCGAAAGTCGCCAATGGCCAAGAATGGTAAGAAGACTTCTATGCAGTCTCCGGCAGGTGAGTATATCGTGGAGGGCACCACAGACGTGCCATGAACACAAAATAAAGTTTATTCGTGCTGCTGCACCGAATTTTTAAAGGATCATGCATTTAGCAGAAAACTACGTGAAAAAAATAAAATATGCTTCGGACTAATACTTAGGAACCAATTGTTGGCTGTACGCTACTAATTAGCAGTTTCCTTTGATGCTGCTTCTACGTGCACGCGAGACATACTGCACTCAAAAAGGCCGATGCCATACCCGATATCATACCATACATCTTCATAAATAGGGGAGCCCATTAAATTAACACCCGTGTTCGGCGATGTGCCACTTCGTGCTATTCTTTCGTCTTTAACGTAATTTCTTATGCCTGAATACATTTAAAGGTATTCAGCACGAGAAGCATGCTGAAACAACATTCTCGCAACCTGTTGGCCTTTCCTCGCCATCAAGGTTATGCTTACTTGACACTTTTCTTGTTCATTACGCGGCCGACACAAAATGAACCAGTGATCTACTTGTGGATATGCATTCCCGGTCTGTAACGTGTTACTGGCCGATTACTGCAACGCGTCAGTGGTGCAATAGATTCTCAAGGCCTTCTCGCATAATCCCTTTATAGACAGCAGTTTGCGCTGTGCCGAGCAGGTGGCTTCACTAGGACCGCCGCCATTTCCAGCCTCCCGAGCTGTCGTTCGCTGCATTTGCACAGAATGTGAACCGCTGCTCTGCTGCTTGTGCACGAATGTCAGTTGTATTTTTGAAGTATTTCCTAATCATGTACTATAGTCGGATACAACTTAAGTCTGCAGTGAAACTCCGCCCACATTCAGGACCGGCGCACAGAATTCCTCCACGACAAAAATGTAGGCCGTTGTTAAAACTTCTCTTGTCACCTAAACAAGAAGCTAACCATGAGAAAAAAGTTATAAGCTCTAGAATTCTGATACCTGGCTTGTTTAATAAAGTCAAATATTAAAAAGCTGATTTCGTTCACTTTTGTGACTGGCTAGCGGAGTAATACAGTACGCCGCGGACCGTGGCCCAGTGTTAACAACTGCTGTTTTTTTTTTAAGTTGTATCCTACTATAGACAGTATTTCTGTGGCCGGTTGACAACAAATCTGACGCGGCTGCTTACACGGGGCGCAGACGCAGGTTGTCGCTTTCTGAGGGCTGTTTTGCACGGCTAGGCTACTGTGAGGATACGGAATTGTGACACCGAAACGAATAAGAGAAATAATCGAAACGCCCCGCACCAGCTTAATCCAGCGCCGGCAGCAGCAATGCGAATTAATGAGCTGGTAATCTTCAGAGCAGTAATATATTACTGATCCCGTGATAACGCTGCCACATTGCGAGTCTTTGCAGCAGTCATTAATGGGAGCGCCTTTGAAACAAATTCTTCATGTGGAGTAGGCAGGCCACGGTGCGCATGCCTTTAACGTTGGTTACTTTCGAAGCCGTTGATCCAGAATACGTACATGAAAAATCGATATTTACAAGAGCGATTTGACGGGCTAGTAAAGAACTCCAGGTAGTCGAAATTTCCGGAGCCCTTCACTACGGCGTCCCCCATAGCCTGAGTTGCTTTGGGACATTAAACGCCAATGAACAGGGGCCAGTTGGTTCTGCATAATGAATGTACAGCGAAAGGCACAGCAACCATCAATCGAGTTTTATTTCGGAGGCACGAACAATATGTGGTCGAATAAGGGGGCGGCTGTACATCGACAGTGACTGTGCAGCCTCTCTAAGCAGTGGCAACATTTACAGAAGGTCTACTCACATAGCGAGTGCTGGAAAGCAAGTGTTATACTATGCTCGGTTCTGTTACAAACGCCACCATATCAATGGAATTTCCTTTTCAAGAACAAGAAAAAAATTATGGCTATAACTGCATGTTCTAAGTAAAAATTATTTTTAAAAATAAAACTGCGCACTCCGGCAATCGAAAAGCCCGCACAGCTCTAAGGTAGTAACTTAACGCGTTACCGAGATGCAGATTTATAACGGATTGCGCATGTCTGCCATGAGCGTTTGATTCTGAGTTGAGACCGGTTTGTCAGCCCATACGGGACGTTTCGGCAGCCAAATAATGGCGAGATCACATGGTTAAATAGAACGTTTTCAAGCACTAACACATATCATGCGTGTCTGCATAACGCTATTGAGCCGCCCGCCAGCTGCTTAACCACTGGGGGAGCCGGAACAGCACCTTTCAACAGGCCGCCAGCGTTGCAGCAGCCGTCGAAACGAGAAAGCGTGCAATGGTGGAGTAGTCACGTGACCAGAGATGGCAGCGCCCATGCCCTCGCTATAGTGCCTACAGAATATACTTCATTCTAGGCACTACACCCTCGCTCTGGAAAGCGTCTATCCATGCATTCAAATATGCGTTCCCTCGAAAACAATCGCGAGGTCCTGCAGACGCAGTGCGAACGGAACCAGAGCTTTATCTCCATGGATAGCAAACATAATACGCAGTTTACTTCGAACGCGCGAGCGCGCGTGAACATCACACGGCTGCTTCTGCGCACGACAGCCTAAAGGTCATAACACTTCGAGAACCAGGTGCGAACAGACAATGGGTGAAAATGTGCCGACCAGGCCACACTACGGCACGCTGTTAAACCGCAACCCGCTGTATACTCTGCATCGCACGGGCGTCAGCCGCTTCGAAGAAGCTCAACGAGTGGCGCTCGCGTGAGGCCCAAAACTGAGCTGCTTCAAACGTTGGCCCACGTGACTGATTGATTCATACACTGAGATAAAAAAAAAACGGGAGTGAATCCATTGAATCCAGCGAGATATCGCATCTCATGGACCTGTCGAAATAGAGGTAATACATGCCTATATAGTAGATGCAGTCACATCCCTGCTTTGTCTCGAGCTCGTCCGCAAAGTCAAAGGATATATTTTTCCGGCTCTATATACCCGTAAAGCATGACGGAAGGCTTGCGAGGCGAACTATGTGGTGGTGACATTTGGCGGAGGCGTTAGGCTACTGGTAAAATACGCGCGTGGCTCAGTATACCACAGGACGGTGAGGCTAATATCTTCACAAAAAGTTAGTTCTTTCTCTAGAACGGGCAGAAAAAAAAGAATTAAAAAGAAAGCTGCCCTGTCCCCACTGCTATATTCACAAAAATCGTTGTTGCAACAAAAGTAATGAAAAGTAGTAGGACCCCTAGCTGCCAGTACCGCTAAGCATAGCAGGCTTAATTAAATGGTAATAATAAGTGAATTGGTCCCAAGGGGCAACGGTTTGTTTGGCACGCCCGGAGGCGGAAAACAAACTGCTTCAGAGTGGGCACAGCTGCTGGAAACCGGCGCTGCGTTGCAGGGCTTGACTCTGGGGCTAAGATCACCCGCCACTGCCGCCCTCGTTCGGCTCAGTGTGCGGTGAATGACAGATTGAGAGTTGGCCGAGAGGATAAACGCAGAAGATCTCCACTGTCGCTCGTTCACGTACTCACTGCACGGCAATCATGATCTGATAATAGCGCAATTCTCCACAGCAGCCGACTTCGTTTTCTATGCAACAACGTAACCTTGACATTTGGAAATCGATTGGATTGGAAAACATTTAATTCGTCAGAAAAGGCAGAATGCAGACGATCCGTGCTCGGTGGCTATCAGTCCACGGCTGACAGCGACCTGGGTAGCCCATTTAATGACCCGGGTTTGAACTCCCAAGTCTGAGCTGACCAACACGGCCTCCCACTGCTCAAGAGTAGGAACCTGTATTAGAGATTTCGGGGGCGGCTCCTCTTACAATTCCACAATAGTGATCATAAGTGGCTAAATCACCACATAGTGTACATGCAGGGTCGTATTCACCGGGGTAGAATTTTGACAACAGGTAAGGCGTCATGAAGGATCGCGTCTGGAGTCGCCTCCAAGTGGTCTCCTGCTCCTTATTAGAGGCTTTGTCTGGAGGAGGGAATATCCTCCTTTCAAGTTTAAAGTGATCAGTAATATCGTGAAAAGATTATAGGCCGTCCTTCGAAAAACTCTCAGCAACGACAGCGTCCCCTGCTCGGCTGACGAATCCTCGAGCTGTTATGCGTGCCGCTTCGTTACCAGGGTTCCCCGAGTGATCCGGGACCCATATCAATTCAATAATTCTGTCTAAGTCTTTGGTTTGACCCAATATGCTCATTGCTGCCTGAGAAATTCTGCCCCTCGCATAATTGCGTATGGAAAATTTAGAGTCGCTGAGTATGGTAGTAGCTTCTGTGTTAATGATAGCAAGGGCGATTGTCGCCTCTTCTGCCGTTTCCGAGGATTTCGTTATGGTAGTGCCGGAGACTATCAGTTTACCTTACGTATCCACCGCCGTTAGTGCGAACGCTTGTTTCTGGGGATATTCTGCGGCATCTACATATACTGCATGTTCATATTGGTTGTATATGTTGTGTAGAGCTTTTGCCCTAGCCCTTCTCCCCTCGTGGTGAGCAGGATGCATATTCTTAGCTAGTAGCTTAACTCTTAATACCTTAGCGATGCGTTTAGGTATCTGTGTTTTGGTATCTTGGGGTGGCAACTGTATGCCTAGTCCTAAACGATCAAGTATGGTTCTTCCTGCTTTGGTGCGGGAAAGCCGGCCTCTCTGCATTGTTAAGTGTGCCTCTGTAAGCTCGTCTAAGGTATTGTGTACTCCCAAGCCCAGAAACCTTTCGGTGGAGGTAGTTCGGTAGCCCTAATGCTACCTTGTATGCTGTTCTAATCATAGACTCTACTTTGGCTTTTTCACTACTGTCTAATTTTAAGTATGGGAGTGCGTAGACAAGCCTGCTTATTACAAATGCTTGTACTATTTTGCAAAGTTCTGTCTCCTTCACTCCCTTCCTTTTGCTTGCAATTCGTCTAATTAGTCTTACCGTCATATTGACGGTTGTCTGGAGATTTTGTAGTGTTTCCTTGTTCTTCCGGTTCGACTAAAGGAAGAGTCCTAGGATTCTTATAGTTTGAACTTCCTTTACAGGGAGCCCTTCCACCCAGATTTTCAGTGGAGGCGGAGGTTTGTAATTTTTTTCTCGAGGGCCCCTTGGTTTGTATCTGATTAGAAATAATTCGGACTTGGAGGGCGAGCAGGTTAGCCCTGATTTACCAAGTCGGCCTGAGGCCTCGTGATTAAATATGCACTGAGGACAACTACATCCAGCTATTGCTGTCAGCAGAAATTTATTTATTCAGTACCTTTTTTCCGGCTATGTGGACGTTTGTCCGACAGGAAATGAATCCCCTATAGGCGATGAAACTGAATTTAGAGAGCTTCCCGCCAGTCGATTCAAACTCGTGATATCCTTACTGAAAAAAAAAAAAAACAACTGACCGCCAACGTTTTGAAGTGAATTGCTGCGTAGCGTAGCCACTGAGATCCGCGAAAAAATTAGTGTCGATGCAAGCATTTTACTTGCGAAATCCGCCAGAGATGGCGACACCCATATCTCTATTTTTTTTTCCTTTTCGAACTTATAAAAGCTCCGTTTTCGGTAAGGTGGTACCTTTGTGCTTAGAAAGCGGTACGCTATCGGTGCAAGTCAGCTTCTATCTGCCCTTGCACCCTATGGTAGCAACGGTGCCGTATCGAGCTTTACCGCATTGACACTCAAATTTATTTCGTCCCCGGAACATACCCGACGAATATATGCAAGGTCTGCCACACTGCTATACCATCTTTACCCCACATTCTCTGGGATTGCAGCAAAAGCCCTGACGGTGCTAACTCCGGAACCCTCCCGCCGCGGTGGGCCGCTGCCTTGCGCAGCCCCAGTCTCGGTGACCAACTCTGGGCCGTCCAGCGGGCCCGCGAGGCGACGGCGAGGCAACACCTCGACGTCCCCACGTGGAGACCTAAGGCCCCGCCGGCGAAAGCTCTGCAGGACTTCTAAATAAAGTTTTTACCAACCAACAAAAGTTCAGGCAGTTAAGGGAGCAGTTGATATCAATATTCAGGTGAGTAAAGCTATGGAACTAGAAAAAAAAAGTGGTTTTCTGAAATATTCGTAGATGATGAAAATTTGGTCTCGGGCTCGAACCCGGAACAAACATCACTGATGGGAAGTCGCCTTACTAGATAAACCAGACACGGCACGGCGAAGACAAACTGCAGGGCTTTGGGGTAATCCAGACGGAGTTTACCAATACGGTTACCCCGTCTAACCGCTAGCCATCCACCTTAGCTTATTTCGTAAAGTCGCTGTCCCAGCTTGGCGGCGTTCCTTGTTTCAAGCCCAAATCCAGGACGATTTTTCTTCTGAAAAATTCAATGAAACTGTGCAGGTCTTATTTGTAGCCGTACAGCTGCGCACAGGTAGATGGAAGTGGTAATTACTCCTTTAAACGAATTCACACTCAACCTTGCAGGATTCAGAGACTCAACTGGACTAGGCAGCACAACTAAGTTTGCACGGCGCCGTAAACCTCCAACGCCTTTCGCAAACCGCTGTACCACTGTAAATAACAGGTGCATCTATAAATGAACCCACTGCTATGCTTCATAAATATGACGTTTATTTCCCACAAAACACCAACCTAAAAGTAAGACTACAGTAGGGTGTCACCTAAAAGTAAGACTACAGTAGGGTGTCACAGGTGACAGGACACCAGAAATATTGGTTCACACACAGGTCAAATCCTTACCAGGAAGGAAACCGAAAATACAGGCTCATACAAAGGTCAGAAGCTTACAAACAGACCACATTTGCGTAGTTACTGGCACACAACTTCACCATGCTTACGAGCGCGGTTAATACACCTTCAGAGAGTGGCTCGAACCCTTTAAAACGGTCATTAACCTCCTGAAAAGCATCATGAACACTTGAACGACACGGCTGGCAGGGAAAAAAAAGGTACCAATAACAATAGGAGCCGCCGCATTACAGTGTGCCTGGCCTACTGTTTCACACCGATGTACGAACAAGTTTTGCCAGCCTTCTTCAAGACTTCAAGCAGCTGGTCAGATGACATCGTCGAATCGATGTACACTCGCTGGTCCTTCAAGTCGACGTCGACCTTGTTTACGCCTTGGCCTGCGGAAATATGTGAAAACCATGAGTTACTCCACTCCAGTTTCCCCGCCGGTCCAACGCAATTTCCTGTTTGCCGGAGAAATTCCACAATTTTCCCGTTTTGTTTACCTTCTAGTTTCCCTAGAACACGCTTCACAGCGCCGGAACAGCCTTCGCAGGTCATCTCCACTTGGAATTCGTGCACCTATATTGAAGAAATGCAAATACCAAAACGTGTTGGAATTTGACAATGTTGTATGAGCAAACGCCGCATGACAACTACGCCTCAGCGTCGTTTGCCGCGCAAGTTAGCGACGCTGGAATTGTCTATGGAGGTAGAATAATCACGGCTGCAGTCATATTTCTGCGAGCGTACGGTTACGCGAGACAAATTCCATACGTTCCACGCCTAACGTCGTTTGAAACTACCGGTCACAGCACAACTCGCATTCAAAACGCAAACCGATTTCCAAGCGAACGGCCTGCTCTGAGATTTCCGAGCCATTATTAAGATACACTGCATGCGCAGGAAGACCATATAGGAACAGAGAAACGGTCTATACCTGAGAAGCCATGATCCGAGTCGAAACAGCTGACAACTGAACAGGCACCGGGAAGAGCAGCGGAGAGCGGCTGTGGAAATGAGAATGAACAAACAAGAAGAGTAAGAAAAAAAGTTGTTTCAGTGTGGCCAGCACAGAGTTAGTCTTTCGCCAAACTCAGCGCTATTGCCACATTGCACGCAGAGCGATGTGGTCACTTGCATCGTGATTTTTGGTAGCCGGCTATGTGATTTTTACTACTAAATCTATTAACAGTGATATCTGGTATCACAGCTCCAAGCTGTGCTGCGACATTACTGACTACGCAAGCAAAAACTACATATTAGCTGCGGAAGGAAAGCCGGACAACTGCGCGACGGCGTAACTGTCTCACTCAATATGAACACATGAGCCGTGCCGCGAAGGAAGAGACTAGGTCAAAAGGGGGCTGCATAAAAATTGGGTTAATAGAAACATGCTATGAAGGCAGATTGCTTAATTTCCTTCACACCATACCAACGCGCCACATCTAACGTCGTCTCTCTCGTAATCTGAACGTGTATGCTATTTACGTCTAAGGATGTAAAGGCTCCTTCTTGCATGCTTTCTTTATTTTTTTTAATAATGCGTTAGACATTAGTATAAGTGAACCCTCTCTACTATCTCCCCACGACAGGCAAATCATTAATAATTGAATTTCTTCTTGATGTTGTTTCGGTTTCGGTTTCACCAATCGAGCGATGGTTGTGACGTGCAAGACGCGTGTAGATCACGTGAAGTATACCAAGAGCTGCAATATAGCTGTTTATACGAAGTTTTAATTCACTGCAACAATTAAGCCAGTCTACTTCGTTTTTTTTTTTCATGCTTCAGGTGACCAAATCACTTCTTACGTGTTACAGCCATCATACAATTGATGAAACCGAAACAGCATGCAATGAAAATTCTGAATTCGATCCACATATTCAGATGTCTCATACATCATAACAGAAAAAAAGCATGTAATTAAATGTATTTATTCCTTTAAGACATATTCCAACATTCTAGAGTAGGGGATTGAATTACTTTTGGCGCCTTTCGCAGTCGTAGCCCAGAAGCGATCGGTTTCATGAGTGAGTTAGCCACCACATATCCCTCAAACCGGTTCTGTTTCCCTCTCCCAGTGCGAAAACTAACGTTCTGAGCGAGATCTACCCGAAGAGACCCATGGGCTATGAGGAAGGCCGTAGTGAAGGGCTTCGCATTAATTTAGACCACCAAATCCGGGTTTCTTTTTAACATTTTGAGTTTATGATCACAATACATTCCCTTCGCACTGGTGAATAAACGTTTTTCGAAATGCAAAGTAGAAGTATTTTACGGGGACAGGGCAAGCATTTTTTTAAGCAAGTGCCAGGCCACCTTTTTTGTTGAGGCAATGTCTTGCCATCGATTTGAAACACAATTCCATGAACCTGGTCTGAATGTTTCTTCGTTCAGTTGGAGTAAAAACATATTTAGGAATAATCTTGGTACTCTTGGGCTGCATGCTATCATTCTAGTCCTTCACTTTCATCATCTGAGAGCAAGCTGTAAAAAATCACACTCTAGTGCCAGAGGCATTAAGGATGTACGCAGCAGATGCTGTCATAACATTCAACGGCGGCAACATAGCAAGAGCCACGGTTCTAGAGCCCTTTGAGCTAACCTGAAGCAGTAACACCCTCTACTGGCTGAGAGAAGTTTAGTGATGGTGGTGGTGCTACTGCTGCTGCTGCTGATGATGATAAATTTTGATGGCGCAAAGGCATCAGCGGCCAAAGAGCGCCATGGCACAAGGTATTTTCGTTTATCAAGGCGGGGTCAAAGACCCATTTCCCAAGCACTTCACCACGAATAAGCCGAGCACAAGGCCAGGGGAAGCTTGTACCCGTTGTATCACCGGTGGCGACAAGTTTCCTCTACTGGCTGAGCAGCATAGCAAGTAAAGAAGAAAGCCTAGGAAACTAAATGACTGGTAAAAAAACACAAAGATGAGTTGAATAATGATAATCGAGGTCGTGCATATGGGATTATGGAATACATTGATCAGCAAATGTTGGAAAAGTGAAAAACTTCATAAAAAGTTACTTTTTACTTTGAACTCATTTCTCTCAAAACAAGATTTTTTTTGTTACGACGGTACCGTTATCTTCAAAAAGATAATTCAGAATGCCAATCTGAGCCAAAATTAGGAATGTGCGGTAATCTGGTCCGATTTTATAGACAGAAACAAGGCCAAAAGCGTCCTTAAATCTTGCCCTCGAGAGAAAAAAAAGTCAAAAATTAGTCCTTCAATTGTGTTGCATAATTTTGGTTCAGTCGAAAGAGCATAAAACAACGACAAAAATGATATAAACAGGTAGGAGCCATCTCGATTCGTTGTTGACAAAAATGTACCGAAGCAAGTCCTAAAATACACGGGAAGAAAAGGTGAGGGTTACCCTGTCCCCTTACAAGATCGAAAATCAGAAAATCGAAACGGAAACTGGGTTTCGATCAAACGATGCCGTAATCACAAATTTTGCTAACACATCACGGATACTGTCACAAAACCTATCACCTGCGCGCTGATTGGCTAAACCGGCGATTTTAAGTGAGAGCGTAGGTCGCTATTTGTTCGAAACGACCAAAGCCAGCTCGAAATTTTGTTCTTCAGCAAACACAGCGGACATCGACGGCAGTGCGCCCAGTGACGTTACTCGCACAAGGTGCCCGTAGAAATCTCCCCGACTGAAGCCACGGAATGGAAAGTTTATGAATTAATCTGCGCTGCAACAGAACTCCGCCCTGCTGCGAAGCTTGGAATACAAAGAACCAGACAGTTGCGGAGAACGTATCGTCAAATTTCAGTAAAATGAAAGGTGGTAGAAAAAACGCTGGGACAGCAGACGGGCGCCTTTTGCGTTCCGTCTCCATGGAAACGCGGCCGCCGCAGCCGGGATTGAACCCGGAGTAGAATTACTGTAAAGGGAGAGGGCTGCGATCAGGTCGCCCACGAGAGTCCGGCGAAACCACAATATACAGTCGCCATATAAGGAACTCACCGCTCTCGGGCCGGGCTTTCTCGACGCATCCGCGGTGAAGCGTCAAAATTGTTGTTCGTATGCCGTGCGCCCATTCGCCTGACTGATGCGGCAGCGCGGTGTTAAAGGTGGAAATTTCAAGCTGTGCGCCATTTTCAGTGGTTACTACAAATTCTCTCAAGCAGTACGCCTGCACCATGCAGTGCCAAAATGCTTGCACAGGGCACGTTATACGACTGAACGTGTCCAACCACTTGCACTCTCTGCTTCCATGCAGGTTTTTGGCTCTCTCCTGGCATCCTACCTCGGGTGCAATGCGGCAGGAGACTTTCTGTACTGCGCGCTAACCCATAATAATGCTTTATGAACTTGACCAAAATATGGCGAGAGCTGCGATTAGTCAAGTGCGCTGCCGAAGCCATGGATCGAGGTGAAAAACAGCTTCTAGTTTCGGTACCGACTTCGGTTCTGTATGCAGCATAAACATACATCCAGAGTGACACAGTTGCTGCGATTTACATTTACTCATAACCAGCCATCATTAGTGGTGTCCAGGGGTGGAAGCTAGACAGAACATGCGCTTTGTCATGACAGGACAATAGCACCACGCAACATTAAAAACAGCGCCAGCCAAAATTTGGTTGTCCGGCTGCCTGAGCCAATGTGCACACGAAAGTTGTCCTAAAGTTTACACCAGGGGAAGAATCCCCCGTGGAAACGTGCTAAAAGTTGTAGCTTTTTACAGTCTGTCAGCCAATTATAAAACTGCATGCAAACTAATGCAAAATCAGATTTTCTTTTTTTTTTTGTCAGAATTAAGAGCTCAAAACTTACCTTTCTACTTCACTCGGAATCCTGGGCGCCTCTCCGGTGGTCAGGGCTCGAATGTTTGACACTCACGAGCGGCGCTCCCCGCATAAGCGAGTGATTACCTAATAGGGCGCTCCGTCCCTGAGTCAGCCTGTGCTGCGGACTTGCACAACTGGTCGCAATGCGAGCGAAGAGGAAACTGGAACGGCTCCGTCACATTCGCATACGTCGCGTTGGGGGCACTGACAGCATACACGCGTAAACAAGCCCCGCCGCCGAAAGCCTCCATCTTTCTGCTGCTCCTCGTAAACACACCAGATGAATGTAGAAGTGACTATATACGCTTCAATCAAACACCTTGTCAATCGACACTACCGTACCATATATAACACGATGATGTTAACACCAAATTTTTCAACCAAATTGACACTCTTACACTCTTAGTACTAAGAAATCTGTTCGCTCATATAAGGTCTCGTTTCGCACTGGATGACAAAGCAGAGTCTAGCAGTATGCAGCAGAAATATTTTCGGCATCATAAATGCATGGAAACAGCGTAAAGATAACAGCTACTACTTGGGCCAGTGCAAAAAAAAAAAAGCGTAATAAATCGGTGGCAGTTATGCGCACACGAAAAAAAAAAAGATTATTATACACGCCTCACTGAGCACAGCGCCGGTAACAAAAAGTAGTGCGAAATTGTGAACAATGGCATTGACAAGATGCACAAAAGCGCATTTGATCAGATCGTATTAGACAGCCTTGATTCATATTTTACTATCGTTGGAATTTCTTCAGCTAGCAATGTAATTGAAACAGATTAGTTTTTTGGCAAGCCCGTTCCCAAATGCCTTTTTTCTGGACGACATTTACACTTTTGTTTTTTTTATCAGGCCGACTATCCTGCACTTTTGAATAGCCTGTCGCTTTACCAGCTGGAGGCCGCCGCGGTGGCTCAGTGGTTATGGCGCTCGGCTCTTGACCCGAAAGACGAGGGTTCGATTCCGGCTGCGGCGGTCGAATTTCGATGGAGGCGAAATTCTAGAGGCCCGTGTACTGTGCGATGTCAGTGCACGTTAAAGAACCCCAGGTGGTCGAAATTCCCGGAGCCCTTCACTACGGCGTCTCTCATAGCCTGAGTCGCTTTGGGACGTTAAACCCGCATAACCAAGCTTTACCCGCTGGACTAACCGAGCGGGTAAAGCGACAGGACGCTCCCTGAACCTGAAAAGAAAAATTGCCACGGTTTTAACTTGGTTAAACCGACTATAAATGCGAAAGCACTGGTTTTTGGTACAATTCGGCCAAGGTTAAGTTTCGGGGGTGGCCAGGGCTAATTTTCGGAAATGACCCGCGCCAAATTCGACGGTCACCATCGTGTTGGGCACGGTCAGTAATGGTTGCACATCGCTTTTGGTGCAAATCGGCCATGGTCAAACTCTGGAGGTGGTCCGGGACAAATTTTGGAAAGGGCCCAGGCCAAATTTGGAGGTTACCATCCTGTTGGGCACGGTCGGTTATGGTAGGGTATCGGTTGGGGCGTCGCTACCAGCAGCATTGAAATCACCAACAGTATTCCCATCACCTGCAGAGGCCGATACGTCGGTCAAATTGAGCGTTGCCTAAACAGGTGTTTGCAAACGAAAAGAAATAATTTAACAGCAGACAATAACAATCTCATCTTGTGGCCCGCTGTCAAGGTCGCGAGGCAATGAAGACGAAAAAGTGCACTGCACTGTGGTGTATCACACACAGGTACTGTGCACCCACACGTATCAGGCCACACGGGAAGTAAGTGGCTGAAGCCTTTCATGTTGCAAAGGAGCAAAGAAACAGCATTAGACAAGCTTCCATTTGTTTGTGCGATAAGGGTCGAGCTCGCGTTTGTTGGCGATTTTAGAGCGTCGCCCGCATCTTTGTTCAGTTTTTGCTTTTACTCCGCACGACCATGTGTCAAGCCTGTGAATCTTCCTTTATAGACGCTCGGTTTTGCGTATTGTCACGTCAAAGACGGACAAAGACGGACAAAAGTTCTAAAAGAAAACTCTTTATTTGGGCTGACCTGCGCCCACAATGGAGTGAATCACTCGGCGGTGGCGAAGCGACAAGCGTGCTCGGCGGTCGTCGAACAGAATGCCCGCCGCTCTCGGCCGTGCTCACTTTACAGCTGATAGCGAACTTTCGAGATAAAACGCGCAAAGTTACTAGGACATTCCTGAATAACGTAGAATCAGCTCTGCCTGACTGCGATCAATCGAGATAAATGTAGTCGCGTCTTGCGTCGCAAACAAAGCGATAAAGTGGCATTGCGGCAGATTTGAAGAAGGAACACTGCAAACATTCGCGGCAGTATAAAGCCTTGGTTATGAGTAAGCACTTGTCCTATTTTGCTTTCTTCCGGTTTGTCGTTTCTCCCGTTGTTTTGCCAGAATGAATCTTTACCAACTCGCCCAACTCATCGTTTTGCAAAACGAATAAGAAGTATCCCCCGAAATAGTGCTTTTGAAGGAGATGGTAGGCATGCAGGTATATATGTTGTGCCGGTGCCTACGAAAGGAATAAAACCAGAAATAAATGATTGAACTGCTTGCTGCTGGATCAATCCGATTCGATGAAAGCACGATGAAATTGCACTTAACTAAGGAACAACGCCGATTCAAATGGCCTGTCGATTCGGTATTTTTCGAGCTATTATACAGGTAGGCACTACGTTCATTTATTGGGTGTTTAGCAAAAGTTTCGCCAAATTTCGTTTCGTTCCGCCTTCGTGTTTTCCCTCCGTTCTGACGGCAAGGTCACCCGCGGTGCGCCGACAACGGCAGCGAGAAGAACTTTATGCTTGAAACTCCTTGTATTGTTTTAATTTTGTATACTTACCACTCCGCTGAAAAAGTTTTAATGGCTCTTATAATAAATAAACTTAAAAATAAACGATGACATCAGGCGTATGTATGGATAACTGCGGCTTTGAAAGAAGATCTGGCAGGAATTTCGCGAGTACTGACGAGAATGCACCAGAAAATTAAAAAGAGTATTAGTGTAGAATACACTACTTGGCCTGGAAATCAATAGCGGAAAGCATCAATCTCACGTTCGGAAAAAAACTCCACGTTCCTTTATTGTCATCAAAACGAGTTTCTGCTATTCCAACTGTTATGTTATTCTGTTATTCCATGGGAGGAGGTACTGGTACACAAGAGAGCATCGAACGATTTCTTGATTCGCCTTCACCTGAGATCACTCACGAGTTGGTCACTGTATACTTACAAAGAGCGTCAATGAAGAGCGCTCACTGGCGAGAGATCACGAAACTACGCTGAGTGTGTTCGGCCCAGTCATCACCAAGGAGAGCACGGAGGTATACAGGTCTGCGTGTACGTGTCCAGCTGTCCGGTGGAAGGACGCATCAGCGCCACGTATGCAGTGAGCTGAAACACAACCAACAGCGCACTGTGTTAATCTTCCAGCGTCGCCTTCCTGTTGGATATCATCGTCAGACCTGTACAAAAGCTCGGTTTGTCGGCGTAAATCAAATTACTTTTCTGAAGTCTTGGTATTTATCCAACAGAAAAAAAAAAATTTGCAGCCGTAACTCCAACAGATACATCCCTGTGACTTTCCTCGGTGCTCTGTGCTCTATATATGCTTTCGAAAACACGCAACGTTTAATGATGCATATTTAGTTAACGCGTACGGGACAGAGAACTTGCTTAAATCAAAATTACAAATAATCTGGTGGGTAATCGCCAGCAATTTGAAGTTATGTGGCCTCTGCATGGGAGCAGGACATTGGTTTCGACAAAGCAACCAAGTCGGAATTAGGCTGCTCAAAGCGGCCCTCTTGCTGCATGTTTCCTGGAAAGGCGACTACGTGGGAGCACAGTGAGTCACCTGACTTCGAATATAGCTTACAGGCTGCAGAAGTTACCGAGGTAGTATACAGAATACATATAGACGCTGGAACCAGCTGTTCTTACCATATTGAGGACGGGCTTCGTGCCCAAGACATCGAATAGACTGCCGAACCCAAGGCCCTGCGCAAATGTAGGCGATAGCATTTAAAAAACACTGGAATTATGCGCTCTAAAAGGTACTAGCTGAAAACGCACTCAAAAGTAGTCGACGACATTGAAATTCACCAAGTAGAGCATTGGAGGTGCACCGTGGGTTGAGTACTTGGCTGTGACACTCTTTACAAACATAATGCACCTAATATTTGCACTTAGTTCGCAAAGAAAATTCACAGATGCAAGAGGAAGTTCAGTTCACGCATGCCTTGCTCTCGCAACAGCTTGGGATTCGAAAAAAAAAAACGGCCGTGGCTTAGCTTGGTTAAGCCTGGTGATTGCGAAGCAATAGTGTGTTATTCTCGGATCAGCTGGTAGTATGGCTGGTGGTAGTCTTGGTTTATGCTAGTGTTACGGCTTACAGTGAATCATCTAAGAGGAAGTCATCCGTCGAATCCGTGTATGCCGACAAACATTTCCCTCACCTGCCTCACTGCCTTGGCGAGAGGAGCGGAGCTATTTTATACAGCTGGTGTGACGTCACTCTGACCGTAGCGCCCCTGGTGAGAGGAGCGGGAGTTAGGCCGCCGTTGGTGGCTACCGCCTCGCCTCGCGACGGCGTGAGATGGGGCCCCGTTTTTACACAGCTGGTGTGACGTCACTCTAGGTCACGTGGTGTGACGTCACGCAGCGAGGTCGCGCTAAAGGTCAATGATGCCTACCACCGCCTCGCCACGGAACGGGCTGAAGTGCGACCTAAAGTAGTATTGCTTCGCAATAAAAAGATTCGGACGTCAGTAGTCTTATGCCTCGCTAGTCGCGGCTGCGTCCGGTGAAGGCACGTACGAGCGGACAAATCCCGTATGGGAAAGTGACGAAGACCGCTGATGAAGAAGGAACGAGCGTAATGTGAACCTCTACTCTCACGAGTGAAAGACAATGGCAAATGTAGCATCTGTAAGGTAGGAATAGATAGCCACACAGATAACCATGATAACAGTGGTAAGATTAGGGTGAAAGGGATATTAAAACATGATTGCTTTCCACCCAGTCAAAGAACGTCACTGTCAGCAAATTTTTAAAATGTGTTGAAGGGTTTGAAGAGACGCATTACTTGCGTTTGAGGTATAAAGATGGTTTAAGCGGCATTGTAATACCAGCGTTGGCGAACACCAGGAAGGAAACACGGGGGGCATATTAACTAGTAAGCTGGTTAACAAATTTCTGATAGTTAACTTTTTAACTGTTTCCCTCTCTGTTCTCTCCAATGGGACTAGAGCAGCGAGCACAGCAGTGTGGGCGGGACAGAGAAGCTCGCGTGCGTCACGGAGTGACGTGTTTCACGGGTTTCACGAGCCAGAGGCGCGCGCTTTTCGAAAGCGCGCGTATTTTGACGCCAGATGGCTAACATTACTAAAGAGGAGCCGCCCCCGAAATCTCTAATACAGGTTCCTACTCTCGAGCAGTGGGAGGCCGTGTTGGTCAGCTCAGACTTGGGAGTTCAAACCCGGGTCATTGAATGGGCTACCCAGGTCGCTGTCAGCCGTGGACTGATAGCCACCTAGCACGGATCGTCTGCATTCTGCCTTTTCTGACGAATTAAATGTTTTCCAATCCAGTCAGCCAAAACGCCGGAGGTAATAAGTTTTCGAAATTCTAAAACTGATATGACTATTGTTAACGTCCAACTACAAATTTACATTTGCAACCAGGTGCCTAACTGTAATAAATAACAAAGTTAAGAGTTTAGTTAATCAAGCTGCTTATTAGTTAACATAATTCCTCTATTCTTTTCTGTCCGCCAACACTGGTATTACAATGCCGCAGAAGCCAGCTTTACACCTCAGAAAGCCTATTTTAAAAATTAGTGGCAGGCTTCCCTGAAACACCTGGCATGTCCGTACGGGACATTAAAAAACAACGGCACAAGAAAATGCACTACACTTAAGTTTCAAGCGGCACAACAGGTTCAGTGAAAGCTAAAAGCATGAGACGACAGCATCCATGAACAAAAAATGCCGCAGTACAACAAATGTGGGCAGACATGGCGGCAAGACGTTTTCTGGCCGCCAGGAACGTCAGCGCCAGACATGCGCGTGCGCATACCTGCTGCGTTACATTCCTCATGCAGTGCATTCCGGGGCCGCGCCGGTCGTCGTACGAGGGCGGGGACTCCCAGTGGTCGTAGTTGGTCTGCAGCAGGAACCACTTGTCCGGCGTGTCCGACAGCGAATACACGTCGGCATCGTGGCTGTTCCGGTCCCGAGTGATGATGGCGCCCTGCCGGGAACCGGCACGTCTTTGTCATATATATACCATGCACTTCACTTTGCGACTGCGGCAAAAGGACACTCTAAGCGGGCAGCGGGCTTTGGTGACAAGGCAATATCTGCCCTTATAAAAATGGTCTATAGACCGTCTATGGACTTCCTATCAACTTTATTACCTTTCTAGAGATATTTCTTTATCTCTTCTCTATTCATCGCCTATACGCTGATACAGACAAAAGTCTACTAAAGGTGTATGAACATAAATCTATAGATTGTCTATAGACTATCAATGGGATCTGTATTGCCTATATATACTATTCTCTAGGATTTGTCTAAAGACAGTCTATAGACTATATATAGACAGAAGTCTATTCTATGGATAGTCTATTGACACGTGTCTTTTATCTTTATCGGGCGACCACGTTTCGCCGCCTAACAAGTGTTATCGCACAGCGCGGGACGCGCCTGCATCTATCCGAAGTTTCTGGCAAGTCATCGATGCTTCTGTTCGCTGTCTGTTGTAGACGAACCTTATGTTATCTGATTTCATCGCCTGACGCGAATGGTGTAGAACTTTGTGGAAGGCACGCGGGTCTCAACGATTAGTCTGGAACATTCGACGACTGCTATATAACAGCCGACGCGCTTGACCCGCGGATCAGATTTTCGACGATCGCCGACCGTGCTCGCCGCTACCTGTTCGTGACTGCCAGTGTTCTTATGTAAATGTGGTCTGGTGTACCAATAAATTCTCTTTATACCGTTGTGCTGTAAGTGTAGCCTCTTTTGTGGCCACAGGTTCGCCCAATTAAAGTTAGTTTTGTCTTTCACAGTATTGCTACTGTGTTCTTCAACGTCACCACCACGTAACACTATAGGCCGTCCAAAAATTTTCGCAAGGGTGCAGCTAACATAAACTTCAGCGTGGTCACAAAACTGTCGAAATGAAGGCCGAACTGACTCGTCCGGTCATGTGATCAGGTTGATAGGTCACGTGGCAGAGAGATCTAAAGTCAGAGCAGCCTTACGAGAATAAGGGAACTTACTCATACGAAGTACATTCAGCGCATAAGGAAAGTGAGTAATTGCCACAATCGGTTGCTTATTTATATATCCAATTTCTGCATTTAATGTCACCGTTCCAAAGGTAATTTTGAACAGCGTATATTTAGTTATTTAGCGTTATTTAGTATTTGCAAGTCGCCATCAGCATGCGCCTGTATTACGCCTCTAGAAGCAAAGTTAACACTGCTTTCCGAGCATAAAAACATCAGGTAGGAAGATGCAATCAGTTAGAGAAACAGCATATTCCCACTTGTCCTATACACATGTCTCGTATTAGGAAACCAACTCCCACGAGCATTAAAGCAGTCGCTGCACGTAGCGGCGTCGACGAAGGCAACCAAATTTGCCCCACTTCAGGTCTCAGGTCAACTAAATGCAGACAAAAGGCAAAGAAAGGCAGCTCGCGTAGTGCTGCTGACGATGATGGTGAGTGAATTTTTTATGGCGCAATGGAATCTGCGGCCAAAGAGCGCCATTGCACAAGATATTTTCGTTTGCTCAAGGTTGGGTCAAAGATCCGCTCGCGTAGTGCTCGGTGCAGCCGCAAGCACTGCTCCGCAATGCACATTTCGATTGCACGTCTCCTTACTGGCGCTATACGACTCGACCATCATTTAGAAGTTGTAGGAGTTGGTTTGAGAGCATTGTAAAAGCGAACAGTGTGTGCTCTCTGTCTTTTTCGAGCTGTTCGCTTTTACAATATATATAGCGTATAGTCCTTACCTCGCCGGGCCGGGTTCCGGCAAGGATGAAGTAGACGGGAGCCAGCAGCTTGGTGGTGGACACCGCCTCCTTGGCCGTCTCGTAGCTGGTCGCGTTCTCCATAACCTCCCTGGTCAGGAAGCTCACCCACTGCTGGCTGTGGTCACCGAGGATCCACTCCAGCAGTCCTAGGAGCAGAAGATACGCCCAGTGTTCACGCACGTGCACGTGTCGGATGTCCTCCAAACTGGTGTGGCTCGTCCTGTCTTCTCTGTCTGCGTCCCAGTTTTATGCGCTCGTCTTTTAATTAATGATTAACGTTGTCAAGTGTGCCAGGTTTTGGTGCTGTGCGGAAGTTAGTGAGCAGGGCCACTCGACCATGTCCACAAGAGGTATTATTCAGCCCGTTGAGAACAATGAATCCGCACGAATCATAAATACCCAGTCCTGAAGTCACTTCATTGTAGTCGGACTTGCTGTGAACAAGAAATCTATGCGGTTAATGTATCCGCTTGTTGTGCTTGGCGCCTTAGCTGCCTATGTGCCATTAAACACCCCCACCCCCCAAAAAAAGAACAACAAATTAATGTATTCGCTTGTTTCTGAATTCGTCAGTGAATGGATTTCATCGTACCTGCACGCAGTGTAATTAATCGGCGACTAAGTGCTTCTTCAAAGAAGCATGTTTCAGAAACGATCTATATTTGGATCTCCATGCAAGACACGCGATAGCCTCGCGGGAAACAACAACGTTCAAAGTAGAAGCTTTTAACAAAACCATTTAAAATTTCAGAAATGAAACTCACCAATAAATCCGCCATTCAACTTGAACCGTTCGTTGACTGTCATCGAGAAAGCACCCTACGAAAATGCAACAAACACAATTAACCGGTAATAGTCATGCCCAGAAACCCAAATCGTACAGTAACCGAAAACTGAGCAAAAATGTTAGTGATGATTACAAAAAAGAATGCAAGGTCATGTACCTCTTTCACAGCAGTCAAGACGCCCAGGTATCCAGCGAAAGTGACCGCCTTAAACACCGTTTTTTGTGACCTCTGGAAGTCCAGCTTGACGACCGTAGGCCTTAGTACTTCCGTCATAGCCCAAGTGTGATTTTGTGGGTCCCAACTGGAAATGCCAACATTTTTTGTGATAATGCGACCATAGCCACAAAAAGACTAGAAGGAGAGGTATATTGAAACGAGAGTTCCAGCCGGAAGTCTACTTGCCCAAGGAACAGCCCGAAATCCATATTTCGTGCATGGTATATCTCCCCTGGCCAGAAAGAAACGACGGCGAAAATACATTTCAATAAAATGTGGTTAGCGAAAAGAGAAAATTCGCTTGTTTTTACTTTTTATTTTTATATTCCTTGCAAAAATCTTACAAAAATACCTCATCCTTACAAAATCCTTACTATATATATATATATATATATATATATATATATATATATATATATATATATATATATATATATATATATATATATATATATATATATATATATATATATATAATCATCAAAGATTGAAGAAACATAACAGGATTTAATTCACCACGTTTCGGCTGGAGGACCAGCCTTTTTCGAGTGTAGTACAGCGTTTGAAACACGCAGCTTTTATAGAGCGTGTGCGAGGTACAAAGTTACAGCAAAGCACGAGTTCGCGAGTTGATTTTATATTATATTGACCAAATCAGCTGACAGAAATCACTTTTTGTATATATATATATATATATATATATATATATATATATATATATATATATATATATATATATATATATATATATATATATATACATATATACATATATACATACATACATACACAGTCTATGGACTCTATTGATTGTTTCTGTACGGGAGCTGTCTACGCTGAAAAACTGAATTAAAAAAACAAATTTTCCGTTTCCTTAATACCGAGATAGCTACAAGAGAGTAAGGCGAAGTGTTTTCGCAGTTCACAATAACTGCTTGATATGCTAGTTGGTTGAACATCGCAAAAAACCAGGGCTCAAAGGCGGAGCGTAAACAAAGAGGGACAAACCGCTTTTTTTTTGCGATGTTCCTTCATGTTCCGAGAGAACTAAAGATCAAACGGCCTTATCTAGGCTCTAAACGATATCACAAAACCAAACACACCGTCCGCATCCTGAGCCACAATGGAAGTACAGACGGTGAAGAATTCGTAGAACACGTTGTAGAGCACCACTTCACCTAAAAAAGAAATGAAAAAGTGTAGCATTCCGCTGTAAGTAACCGCTGTACTGCGCAAGAAGCGTTGGGTATAGAAATTCCTATGCGTACCCAGAGGCAATCCAGTTGTCTCCGAAATAGACTTCATCTCCTCAGTGAACGGCCAAGGCAACGTACTGAGAAGCTTTGGCTGATAAGAAAAAAAAAACAGAAGGAGATGGGAAAATTTGCAATATATTTTTGTTATGTCCCTGCTAACGATCATGAGCGTGCACTATGTACTTAAATCACAGTTCCTTGTCCAACACACACCATGGCCGTGTCGATCAGCCTCAGGACCCTCTCCCCCAAAAGGCCCACAGTCAAGTTCTTCAGAGCCTCGTGCATTTTGTACACCTGAAAATGGCGACGAAAGAAGATTTAGGTAAGAGACCCAGTCCGCTAAAACAGATACAACAACAACGACAACAACAACAGCAACAAAATAAAATAATAATAATAATAATAATAATAATAATAATAATAATAATAATAATAATAATAATAATAATAATAATATGAGGAAAGGAAAGGCTATTGCCTCACTTCTCGGTGGGCACCTCAACCACTTCGTGAGGGAAGAGAGGAAGGAGGGAGTAGAAGAAGGGAGAGAGAAAGAGGCGACGTAGTGGAGGGTTCCGGATGAATTCTGACCGCCTGTGTTTCGTTAACGTGCACTGGTAACACGCAGCATGGACAGGCGTCTTGCATTTCGCTTCCATCGGAATGCGGCCGCTGCAGCCGGGATTGAACCTGCGTCCCAGGCCTCAGCAGCCGAGCACTCTTACCAGAGCCACCGCGGCGAGCGTCCGGCTTCACAGGTACAGCGAGAGAAAGAAGAAAAAGAGTGAGTGGAGGGAAAAGGGGAGAAAGCGGACGACACCAACGACGACGACATGATTCCGCCGAACGTCGCCCATACAGCTGCTGCTGCAAAAGAGGCCGCGGCTTCTCAAGCTTACCTCCGCTTTTTTCGCCTTCGCTACCTCGGTCCATCTTTCGCTTGGCGGCAGGTCCAGATTTATGACGAAGGAAGGCACCTCTGAACTGCAAGCGATCAATTTACAAGCAATGAGCGATCAGAAACTGGTTAGGGCGATGTTAACCGGCTGCAGCTTAAGAAAGAGGCGACGAAAGCGACGATACCAAGGCGGGATGTGCTGCGACAGGGACAGGACTTATGAGGGGAGGGGGGGGGGGGGGGTCGTTTTTAACGACGGTAAGATTTGCAAAATATACAGATCAATTTGAACTCCCGCCCCTTCCCCCAACCGTCCTTTCCAAGAGTGACCCTGGATAAACCCGCCCCTGCGTTGACAGCCTTCTCCAAGTCTTAACGCAAATCACACAGAAAGCCTCCCAAGGGGTTGTCCGACATTAAACCAATCGGAAATAATGAAAACGGCGTCTGTGTGCAGCGTCGTATAAGCTTTCGCTTTGATGAAGATCTTGATACCAACATGCTGGCGCGCCTGCGTAGCCATATAACCTTCCAAGAGGCTTCACGCGCATCGAAATCGACGGAAACCGGCCACGTTGGAGTTAAAAAGTGTAGGTCACCTGAGATTACACACTGAGGCAGACCGGAAAGGAGAACTTGGGGTTCCTTTTCAACCATCTGGGCGCCTCTACAATGTGCGGATGTACGCTTAAGGCTCATCATAACGAAAATACCGACAAAAAAAATGTGGGTACAAAGAAAGGAAGCGTTGCACACATAGAAAAGCTCCCCTGGAAACTCGCGCACACGACCGAAAATTCATTCGGTTTATGCGGAGTTCGATTTAAGCAGGGCTCTTTTAATCAGAAGAGCAATTCTAATCCAAGATACGTTGATGGGACACAAGCATCACTTGGAATAAACCGGGAGTTTGAAGTAAGCGAATCCCAAGCAACGACAATACGGTGCACACATTTCCTCCCTTTAATCAAGCAGCTTCTGGAGAAAGTGGTTACGATTGAACAGTTTTTTCTTAAAGGAAAAAAAAAAGCCAGCCATATTATCTTACACAGAAATGGCGCGCAACTCTTCAATGCTCCATCGATGTGGTAGTTGAATTTTTGTCTAATTAAAAAATTATTTGACTTTTTTATATGGGGTGTGTTGCGGGGGTCACAACACAATAGGAAAATTATCCTTACCTGTTGAGCGGCTGCAAACCATGTTCACATTTGGTTTGCTGAAAGCAAAATGTAACGGGCAGAAATTAGCCTACACTTTATTCCCTCATACTCAAGAAGTATGAACCAATACCAACCAACTAGCGCAACTTTCTGCTCTCCTAACTTTATTCCCTGTTGCAAAGAGACGTGCATTAATCGGTGGACGCTTGAAAATGAACGAAGCGACACTGACAAGCGGTTGAAAGTAAACCTGTGTCAAAGAGATCGAGCTATATCGGCGTATTAGGGAGCTTTACAATAGGGGGACCCTGTCGGCTACGGGAATGGGGGAATAGCGGAACGTCAGTGCGCATGCGCACGGCAGTAACCCGAGAGGCGTTGTTGTCCTGCGCAATTGCCCCCCGCTATTCCCCTATCCCCCTAATCGATAGGGTCCTTCTAAAACGCACTTTTGATCAAGTTAGAGTTGAATATAGCACGTTACACAGACAGCACGCCACATAATTCAAACATGGTATGAATGCAAGCCTGCTGAATCAAAGACGTTAGTGAGACACGTTCACGGATTATTATAACGCAAAGGCAGGAGCGCAAATTCTAGCTTTCGTAGATCAATGGGACCACGCTTAACTTTCCCCTTTTCGAACATGGTGCCGAAGAGTGCAGGATCAGGACGGAGATCCGAGGCCACACACGACATGTGGCCACTCCGTTCTTTTGATGCACTGTTCGGCATGCAGGTCATGTGCAGTATATAACAACCAACTCGTTCGACGCCGCAGTATGGCATCTATTTCGCATTTACCCTACAGATAATGGCGCAACGCAGCTACTCGTTAACACGTTATCTCAGCGAATGCTTGGCGCTGACTCCCGTCAAGCAACAAAAATATCTGTGTGGCCAGAGTTCCCGGCTTTAATGAAGAGGTGTATGCTGCAAGAACACGACGCAGAGTACATATGTTACTTGTGTGAACTACGACCATTAATGCTAATCTTCAGATTTCCTTCAGAAAGAAATTCATAGAATGCATGTCCTGCACTAGCAGCGACAAGGATAAGATAGGGCCGTGCAACCATTTTCATTTGGCTCTCGGAACTGTCCAAAAAGCCGAGCGGGCAAGTCTACCTTATCTCTTATTTTTGTGTTTACCTAGCCAGTTTTTCAAGCGTTGTTGCTATTTGAGCGCCTTTACCGGTCCCTACTTGCGTAACAGGAGGTTACTTGCACCCAGTGAGCAATTTAACTCTTCAGCTGCTGTCTGAGACTATATAGTCTCGGGCTTTAGACTGCGACCCATTGTTCCCCGTGCAGTGCTCTAAAGACTTGTTCAAGTATGCTTTATTAATCCATTTATATTGCAGTGCTGTCCTCAGGAAAAACGGGCATTATACAAAGGCAGTAGTTGCAGTACATAAATTTAATGAATAAATAAAAAACGTCTTCTTCCGCTCCAAAAATGGCTCCTATAGTTGCACAACAGCTGTAATCGTAAACTGGCAGCAAATACAAAATGTAGCAGGTAGGCGCCACATAGAAAATGAAAACCATGTTAGCTCTGTCCATGATATCCCTGCGAGGAGAGGAACAATTGAAGATAACACACGTTTCACAAAACTGATAGCTACAAACAAAGCGCTGTTGTCCCGTACTTTGGAAAAAGACCTGCACTGTGAGGCCGCAGATCGGTCAACAACGAACAGGGAAAGATGGCAAGAAAAAACAAATGTCGGTCTATTTGCGTATTTTGACCAAATGCGAAATAAGTGCGCTAGCAGTTCTGTTCTCATTTAGGTTCCGGTGTTCGGATCATTCCTACCTTGCATTCATTCATCTCTGGGAGTACTCGTACAACTGCTAAACCAATCGTCCGGCGGTTACACGATGCGCCACTGTCCTGCGATGGCAAGTCCTGCCATCGATGCGGCTTGTGAGAGACAAAGGGAGGAGCACAGGCCCCGTCGAAGCATCGAAGCTGTATGCATTACTCGCAAACGCCACGGCAGCAGCGCTAGAAGCCGAAGCGCGGACAGCAAAGCAAGAAAATAAGCAATGCTGTTCCTGTCAAGAGAGACATATCAGCTAACATGAACGGATTGCGCTTTCCACACCTGCACACTACATGTGTAAGCGATATAATTCGTGCTTTGGCTGGGACTGCAGCTGATGGTAAACGTGAAAGACGATGCTTTCCGTGGGGGGCGCCCCTTTTTGAACACGCGCGAGACTCTGCTGGGTACTCGGGAGTAGAAGGCAACGGGAGTGCAGCGATATCGACTGACAGCTAGGCTTACCTCGCCTGCACTTCTGGCGCTGGCCAGGCCGCACACCAGGAGGAGAACCAGACCCAAGGGGCTCATCGCGGTTGACGCTGCGTGTACCGGGGCCGAGTGAATGAGAGACCGTGCTCGAGCGGCACGGGACTCGCTGATCTGCGCGCGACGGCTTGATAAGGTTGTGACACGCGTCCACGGAATTCCCTTATCGATACGGGATATCACGCGACGCTGAAACAGGACGCCGCGGTTGTTTTCACCGGAGCTGAGAGCAGTCAGGAAAACCGCGTTGGCGCGCAGGATTAAGCAACGGCTGAACTCACACGCTCAAGTGAGCGCCGTGCCGGAAGGGTCCACCACACGCCACGTGCTCTGCTCAGAGTGATGAAGAATGCAGACTAGCAAGGAGACTGGGCACCAGCCGACCGAAAGTTTCATTCTGGTACCACCGCGCGTTATCCGTTCTTGACTATACCCGAATTGCACCTCACAGGCTCTTGCCCGTGCTTAGGAACAACTTTTATTGGCACTGAAAATGAAGGTATACGAGCGCGGGCCTTCGGCTTGCAGACAAATTACCAAAGCTCGTGAGCGCTTGAGGACAACAATCTCGGGGAAACCGCCACGTCGCTCTCGCAGCTTTCCCTTCATTAGCGAATTGGCCTCTGCCGGAACAGTGTATTTTAATCGAAAACGCGTGTTACAGACGTTCCCCATCCTCAGGGAGGTCACATCTCTCACGCAGACACGGATGCTGCAGAGAGGCATACAACGGCCAGATAATACACCATCGCGTAGCTGTGTCTGCGAAAGCTACACCCGGACATGCACAGTGTGGCCTTCATTACTCACCACCACGCGGATGCACCGCTGCCACGGGCGTAGCTCGCAGGGAAGGATTTAGGAGCAGCTCTCGGATTGGGCTGTCCTTCCCGTTTGCGCAACGCATTTCTTGAACTTTATTCGTCGAATAAGCTCGCACGACAGTTACCACTGCGGCACGTGAAGTCGCAGTGCTCGGACCGGTGTAAGCATATGCCACGTTGCAGTGACGTCATTGCACGCTGACCAATCAACGTGACGCGCTACAACAACGCTGCAGAACGGAAGCGTGCCCTTCGCAGCTATCGCTTTAAAACGCCCACGAAACACACAACTTCTATAAAACGTGTTCGAACAACTCCAAGCATCTAGCAACGTCTAACCTAAGATTGAAACGTTTAAAAAACATCTCAGCAATAGAGGTTTTTCCACAAACGTTTTAAAAACATACTGACCAAAGAGGTTTATTCACAAACGTTTTAAAAACATACTGACAAAAGAGGTTTATTCACAAACGTTCTAAATTTTCTCTGACGAGAAGTATATTCGGGAACGTTTTAGCGAGGTTTTTTAACACTGATTTTGCACTGATGACTCCTGTATGTTGACGCGTGCCTGATGAACTGGCGATGTTTTGATATCACGCAAGTCAAGCATGCTTGTATTTTTTTCCCGGCCACCAGGCCAGTATTTATACTGGCTGGCAGCCAATAAACGTTTCAGTTGTGAGTCAGCGCTGTGTGTTGTGTCTCCTCTTCTTTGTCCCGTCTGTCGCGCTGTTATGGATCATCGTCAGCACCAACTCGCCCAACAACTGGTTTTGTTTTTTAACAGCAATTTGTTCCGAACGCACCTTTGCATGTATGTCCAAGTACTTGACACAAGTATTGACACAAACAGTCGGTAGATGTGAACTAACGCCGCAGTGAAGCTAAGTCCAATCATATGAATTTTTATGCATCTTTTATTTCGGTGATTAGTGACGACTGAGCATAGTCATGTACATGACTCAGCGCCAATTAACATAGGATAATGCGCACGGCCGAGGGTAGCAGGAATGTCCACGCAACGAACGTTGCAAATAACATCCTTCTTCGAAGTCAATATACAATAAGAGTAATAAGAGAACTATAGAGTGCGCGTCGGACGTACCGTTTGTAGTAGAGCGCGAGACAATTTCTACGACTGTGCTGGTTTCAATCTCCACGCACACCGCTGGCAGAAACTGATGAAACTGTATGGCAGAGAGTGATGAAGCGGGTTTTCTTGCGTCATTTGCATGTGTATTTACGCTGCAAAGGGCAGCTGAACAAACAAAATCTGCATGCTCTAAAAAAGCATGAGCTCTAAACGTAATGAAATACCACTGGTTGATTTTATGGAATTCTAAATATACAGCATACTGAGCTTGAGTCTATAGGCTTCATATTAGCAGCCATTTACAAGAAATAAAAATGTCTAAATATGTTCTTAAAGGGACACTGAGGAGAAATTGAAGTTGGCTTGTATCGATAGAATAGCAGCTCCTGATCCCAAAAACGCCACTCTTCCTAAAAACAAAGCTCTTGTAATGTAGAAAATAGCAAGAACCAAAATACAGGTATCGCCGCCACAGGCCAATCTCGCAAGTACAAGCGTGATGACTTCCTAGAACAAGAGGCGCCACCTTGGAGGAATTTCCTTACTTCATGGACGCCACGAATGTCTGAGGCTGGCAAAGGAAGGTTGCGCACCGCACCGCTAGCCGTCAGAAATCACGGAGTCTGCGTTTACGTCACGTTTCACGTCACTCCGTTCTGTGACATCATAAGAGTTCCCTGAGTTTGAATCAGAGCGGCGGGAAAAACTTTTTCAACTTCGAATCCAAATTTCTTTGAAATAAATGCCTTTTTCGCGCCCGGGCAAGCGGAAACAAAGCCATGAAATGCCGAACTATCAGATTTTGCTAACAAAAAAAATTGATAGAGTTCTCCTCAGTGTCCCTTTAACGAGTTCTTACGAAGTTTTCTAGATCTTTTTTGGCGGAGCATTAGCAGGAATATGACACTTCTTTTTTGCCTCATTGTCTACAGAACACCTGAAAATAGATTTCTTCAAGACATTAGCGCATATACTTTTGTAGACGTTTGTTACACGATGCGTAGCCCTTCTTGTGTTACGTGGGCGGGGGGGCAGTACGGTTTGCCCACAGGAATTCCTGTCAACACTGAACTTTTGCTCGATTGGAAATTGCAGCATTCCAAATGGCCGAAATAAATCCGGAGTCCTCTTCAACATTTTTCATCCCCCAGTTCCACTACGGCGAGGTCAAGGTGTGTGTCCGCCGAGTGTGCGACAGTTATTGCGCGTCTTGAACCATGCAGCATTCCAGGAGGAATTGAGTAGGGGATTGTATGCTGATGGGGCGGGCAGTGCTCAAGGTCTGCACAGGAATCGGAGCAGTTAGGGAAGGCGGGGCTTTAGTTGAGAGGTCATCATGCACACATGCAGTGACAAGCGAATAGCACAGGTCTGGAAACGTAAACGTTGACAGACGGACACAAGAACAGGCCGGCTGACAACTGCTGACGAATATCAGTTCCTGTCGTGAGCTGTGCTAGACAGGGAGCACCGTCCTTTGCCCGCATGGTCTGGCAGTGCCAGACCATTCCTACAATTTCACCCCTCCCTAAACTGTATATGGCTGGTGGACCGTGCTTCGGCAGTAGCCACCACCTAAGGGATTCTGGACTAAGGTACCCAGCCGGCGTGCTCAACTGCCTATCAGCGTACGCAAAAAAATTTAGTACGTATGTACATTCCTACTACACAAGCAGCAGACATAGCAACTGCACCAGAGCTTCGAGGTTTGTATACTTACTTACCTGCAACCGACGTCCGTATAAAGTGCAAAACGCCGCCCATATTGAGCGATTTTCCTGCGAAAAATTGGCGAACGGCCTCCCGCGGCGGCGTCCAACCGACGGCTGTTCGCCGGTGGCCCGTCGACCAAGCCGAGCTATATATGTTCACCGGGAAGCTTTCAGCGCGGACCAATCGGGCGCGACCGCGTCAACAGCCAGCTAGGGTGACAAAAGCTGCGCGCATCGCGTACAATAAAATTACCGAGGGAACTTGAGACTACTTAGGTGCTGTGAAGGCGAAATCATGCACGCAGGGTGTTCGGCTCCGGCGTACTATTTCAATGCAGTGGTAAGCGAAGCTGATCAGCTCGCGCCGCCCGAATTGAAGTTGAAGTCGATACCCAAACCCATAGAGAGCCTGTCAGTCGCCGTCCGTCTCTTGCCCAATCGCCCGCATTGGGTATGCGCCATTATCCTCTTGAGGACAACAATGATGACTGGCAGCTAAGCGCGCGCGCATTTGTGCTGCGGTGATACAATGCTCAGAGCGAGCGAACTAAATGGCTGCCAGTGCTGATGTGACCTGGCGAACGAAACGCTTTCGACTCACAGCGCGGCCTCAGTTGCGGCTGCCACTTTGACTATTTTATTGTTATTTTGCTCTGCTGCTGCAACTTTTATTTATTTTTTTAACCGTGAACAGGAAATAAAAAAAAACGGTGCTAGCGCAGTGCTCCAATGAAATGGCCAGCGAAGCTAATCTGTTCGCGCCGGCCTGGGTTCGAAACTCACTTCGGGAGAAATTTTGCTTTCCTGGTGATGTACGTAATGCCGATGATGTCATAACGTGTTTCCGGATCCGTCTGACCTGGACAACTACGACAACGCCGCGTTTTCCGCCTCATGAGCCAACAATGCTTTCGCGTTAATAAGTTGATCGCAGCCGTCCAGATGCAACCAATATTTACCTAGACCACAAAAACGCTGCCGCACCTTGCACAGCAACACGCCGCGGCAAGACGTGTTGAAAGGTAAGTATATAGGCTAGGAACGGTGATTGGTCCAAAAATTGTGACGTCAAATGTGTCGTCGCACGTAACGTGAGGTGTAACACTTCTTGACGTCATGTCAGGTTAAGGACAGATGTTTTTCCTAGGATATTTTTTTCCCCAAATTATTCTTACACGGCCCTTGCTCCCGCAGTGCTTCTCATGGTCCATATGAACACTGTCCAATCAGCGATACTTTAACTAGATCACGATTACCCGCGATTATATAGTGTGGGCAGTACGAGCGATTTCTCCGCGTCCTGTGCTCTATGTTGTGATGAAAAGAGACAAAAATTGTCAAATTAACATTAAACATAAACAATATAGTCGAGCCCACTTTAACGGCTGCAGTTATATCGAACACTCGCTTATTACGAACGAGAATTACGAACACTCGCTTATTATGTGTGGGATAAAACCAATAGTGGCCACATCACTCGGTTATAACAAAGGAAGAAGCGTCGGAAACTATCCCCCGACGTCGAAAAATCCGCGCAGACCGAAGTCTCCCAGCTCCCCTGGTCTCCCCCAAAGAAAGTGTCGACCCCCCCCCCCCCCCCCTCCCTGCAGTTAATCGCCGGTCGAGTACGCCCAGACATGCTACAAGGTCAATCGGTGCGAGCATGTGTGCCGACTGGGTTTAACGTGGAAAGAACGAGAGGGTAAGCGTTGAAATCGAAACTACTGCACGCGGCCGGTGATCAATCAATACGTGAAGTTTGTATACCTGTCACGAAGTCCGTCGACTGGCCCATCAAGTTACGTGGCGTGCATCGCCTGCCCAATCGGATCTCCGCCATATGCGCTGCTGCCACGTGCAGGCAGTGCGCACATGGCAGCCTGAGTAACCCTTTTGTAGAGCGGTTAAGCAAGGCCCACCAATTAGCGAACACCGAGATTATAGAGTAGCCATGACTTTGGGTTAAAGCGCCAGTCCCACCTTTCTTGTTGGTTTATGCTGCTCTCCGCCGCGCTAGTGCTGGCCGCACGAAGTTCGTCGTGCACGTTCGCCTCCTTGTGGGTCGGCATTAAAAACCCCTTCACTTTGCATGTCAACGACTTTAGTTACAGGAAAAGGCGACCTCAGGAAGTGCCTAGCAACTGCAACGAAGTCTGTATGCTTTGTAACAAGGAAAGTCCACTTACTACGAACTTCGGACACAACGAACGCTATCCGCATGGCCGTTAATTCTAAGTGGACTCTACAGCAATTCCTACTCTTCCCGCCATGGAGTAAACAATGGCTTAATTGCAAATGCAAAACTTTTCCCTAAATTTACTGAGCAGAGTAGAATAAAGCTGTTTCTAGCAACACTGCAATATGATGGCAGTGGCACTCCGGCGTTCTCATAAGAGTTCTCAAATATAAACTAGAGGGAAAGCTGGCAGCGCTACGCTTCACCCACCACGGAGACAAGCAGGGTAACGCAGGTGTGCCGGGAAGTCGAGGATGACTTGGCTTGCCTATTGTTGGGCATAAAACATGGACTCAGCGGTAAAAATACGACTCTTCTCAAGACCAACCTCGAAGAAATGCTGCTAAAGTTTTACACCAGCGTAATCCAGAACTTTCATTTGCGTTAAATTTATTGTAGTTCTGCGCATGGAGGGCACCGTGGTGAAACTAGCAATTTCGAGGTATAATACACTTTTCGGCCTAACATAGCCAAGCCAAACACTAAACCTAGGGCGTTCTGCCACGCTAGTGCTAGCTGCATGATGTTCGTTGTGAAAGTTTGCCTGCATCTGGGTCGGCCTTAAAAACGATTGCACTTTGCGTGTCAGAGACTTGTGTCGCAGGTAAAAGTGGCTATCAAGGACGCCCACCGAACGCCACACACCGGCCCTGTGCTGAAAGTATTTCGCTTGACCGACACAGCCACCACCTACAAAAGCGTAGCCGTTGGTGCAGCAGTGTGCATACTTTCTTTTCATCAGCAAAGCTTGTAACAAGAGTCCCTCCCTTGCCGCCGCAGGTACCGCCCATCGCCTTCCGTAATGTGCGTGGTCATGTCGCAGTCATTGAAGCACTATCGTAGGATAAAACAAAAAAAGCAGGTTGTAACAATGGTTCACAGTGTCCTGTCTTACTCTGTTGACGTATTATAACAGTAAACGAAGTCAGCTTTTTTAGGCTGTGTATCAAATCAAACAAGCCAGAATCATCAAAATTCTTGCTTATAACTGAGTCTTGTGATTAGCTTCTCGTTAAGGTAACAAGCTTTAACAGCGGACTTTTTGTCACTGAGGAACTCTGTTCGGTGGTCCTGAATGTGGGTGCAGCTTCACTGCAACTTGGCACTGGATTAGACATGTCTTATTTACCAACCTTGGCTTTTTGCATCTCGCTACGGAATTAGTTGCAATTACAGAGCATTACCAAAATCGGTCACGAGAAAAGTATACAACAGCTGTATCTTCCCGGAACTTACCCTTACGATTATGTAACACCCCCAATCCCGGAGGCCTTTAGGGTAATAAAGTTGAGTGAACTCACTATAATGCAGAAACGTGGAGGCTAACAAAAAGGGTTCAGCTTAAATTGAGGACAATGCAGTGAGCTATGGAAAGGAAAATGATAGGTGTGAGGTTACGAGACCAGAAGAAGGCAGAGTGGGTGAGTGAACAAACGCGGGTTAATGACATCCTAGTCGAAATCCAACAAGAATAAACGGGCTTGGGCAGGGCATGGAATGCGAAGACAAGATGGCCACTGGCTCTGAAGGGTAACGGAGTGGCTGCAGCTGGCAAAGGATAGGGTTAATTGGAGAGGCCTTTGCCCTGCAGTGAGCGTAGTCAGGCTGATGATGGTGATGGCAGAGCACAGACACTGCATGTCTGCACAATTTGCACTGCCAACATCATGTAAACTTCCCTGTAGCAACACCATTCTTTGCAGTTTGTGTCTCTCACGAGACATTTCCACTGAAGCCCATTGCTATAGTAGGATGCAACTTTTAAAACAGTCGTTAACAATGAGACACGGTCCACGGCGTCCAACATTACTCCGCTAGCCAATCCCAACTGGAAATGAAATCAGCTATTGAACAAGCCAGATATCAAAATTCTAGAGCTTATTGTATAGGTAACGAGTCTTAACAATGGACTACTTTTTCGCCATGGAGGACTTCAGTGCAGCGGTGCTGAATGTGGGAGGAGTTCCACTGCAGACTTCAGTTGTATCAGACTACAGCAAACTTTTCAGCATCTTGGTACAGAAACATCTTGGGCGACATTGCCACTGCTGAAAAAGTGCGGGGCATCGCGGAGGGAGGTGGTTTAACATTTCTTGAAATATGCTTAACCTAAATCGAAAAAATTTACTAAATTCACAGTAGCTGTTTCCTGAGAGGGGGAAAAATGCAAAGTTAGGCCTAAGCTGCACGATCACTTTTACAGGAAAGCCCATGGCTGCCACAACTAAACCAGACACTTAGTACGGTTGACACTCGATTGGCTAAACATCTTCAGACTGTACGCTGTTCATACACTAGTCAGTGTCATCAAATTGCTTGCTTGCTAAGCTTAAGTCATCAAACTTGCCAACTTGCCATGATGGACTATTTCAAAGAAAACAAGAAAACAAAGAAACGGTTGCAACTGCCTTTTATTGGAATTAACATGAAACATTGTTACAAATCATCTCCATTTAACTGCTTTCCAAAAATAGTACAAGTAAATGCAATATAACCAAGCATCTCGGTTGCATGGTTCAGCAAATGCCCAGACAATAGTGCCTCGAACGCTCACGAGAGCCACGCAACTGAGACGAGAAAAAACTGCTTTGTACCAACATATATATGTATGTATATATACTTCAACTTTTTTTTTCTCCTCTCTCCTTCCCTTTACTTGTGTGTAATGAACAGCCACGTAGGCACAAAGCCAGCGCGAAAATCTCAACAAGATCCAGCTTGGATGGCAAAAAAATGGCTGCTCTGACCTGTCGTTTTTTTTCTCCATCACTCCTCTCTCGCTTAGCTTGGTAACATACTTGCTGTCTGCAAGCTTAGGTGAACTGCACATCTATTTTTTTTTGTATTTTTACCGCTTTAAATTCTTGCCATTGTAAAACAGCACCAAAAATATATCAGTGCTCGTGTAAAATACATAAACATTAAACGTCTCAAAAGTGTAAACCACGGAAACATCGGGGGGATTGAAAAGAGGGAGAAAAAATAACTTTTTTTTCGCGCTTTTCATTGACGTTTTTCCAAACACTTCAGAAAAACTACCACATGACATCACTTGCAACAAGGATGGCCGAAATAAAAATTTGGTCTACTTTCAGCTTTTACAATGAGAGAGAGAGAGAGATAGTCTCATCTGCATCAAATCGGTGCAGTAGGGGGGAGACCGAGTGAATTAAAACAAGAAAAAAATATGTATGTATACAATATGTTCGACAACCGGAAGCACTGGAAGCGCTAGCAATGCAAAGACACGTCCGCCCTTTGATAACACTGAACGATGCAATGCTGCGCTGAGAAACACTGCAACAGTCCACTCAGCTCCCTCTTTTAGGACAGTACAGCTCGGCATGCGCTTCACCCCAACTTCACTGCCTTAACTGAGCATACACTTCTCTCCAAAAGGAGTCTCACCACCGCAATAATGCACCCTAGTGTACTTCCTTTCCATGTCACTCCGAGTAGGTGGCCTTTCCCTACGCACACACTACAGTGTGCACAGCATTAGCAGTAGGAAAGTAACCAACCCGTAGCTTTGATAGAAAGAAATGCACCCGGCAACCCTGAAACATTTTCACGTCAGTCCTCTCTCTTCGCAGCAGCTAAGGATAGCCACTGCCTCACGAGCGCACAAATAGCTGCATGCCAGCCACGAATGAGACTCGCCGAGAAACTCTCCCATTGCAAAAGGCCGTGACAAGAAGGGTCTCCCTGACCGCAACAGCCACAGATAAGAAAAGCCCCCTGCCTCTTTACCCCACTCTCTGCTCAAAGCAGCAACAGTGGCAATTGCGGGGTTACAAATGGGAGCGGTATATAGCCTGGAAAGCAACTGCTCCTGGGGCCTCGCCGTAGCGCCTATAGCACACCTCTTTTATTGCTCTAGGATTATTCGAGTAATGGTGCCACCCTCCGCCGAGTGCACGAAGCAAGCCACGCGTTGCGAAGGGAGACATGACGCAGGGGGGCAAAGTAAAGGGGAGGAGATGAATGCCACAAACAGCACACCAAGGAGCAAGCAAGACCGGGCCCCAGGAATACTGACTGAGCTCTTCCAGCAAACACCGCGGCCAACCAGTGTTGCAAGCGCATGCCATAGGCAAAACAACATTTTGCATAGATTAAGAGTGAATAAACGCAAAAAAAATAGGCTCTCTTCCCTAAACACACACACACTAACACACACATAGCCTCTTGTTCACTGCGCGGTTAAATTGTACACACCCAACAAGTCTCTGCTTCTGCTAGACAAGAGGGACCCGAACGACAGACGAGGGGGGATGTAGTGCACGTGCGGATCTATTGTGATTCAAGGCAGTAAAATGCAAAACAAAAACAAATGAGGCTGTGAAGGAGGGACCGCACGGTATGGTTACTGATTCTTTCCCTTTACCCCTAAATCTCACTCACGCAGTCTTCGTTACTAAGTTTTGTAAGCTTCACGTCACGCTGTCTCAATATAAATGGACTAGTCTGGTAGTATATAAGCTGCAGAAACAGCCTAAGCAGTAGACAAGTGTCAAGGGAAAAAAAATATGAAAGGGGCAAGAGAGAGAGAGAGTGAAGAAAAACAGAAGAGCACGAGAAAATGATTTGCTCCTACATTTGTCTTTCCTCACCTGCCAGGAGAAAAGGCAATGCCAGAAATAAAAGATGCGCCGCCAATAAGAGAAAAATTGTGTGCATAGTCGATGAGTTGCGGCAACTGCGGCGAACAACGGCGAGTGAGGGAAATGAAAGCTGCACGAGCTACTCTTTGCCCAAGATAAAACAGAAAGGCACTAGCAGAGATATGGTGCGACAGTGTGTGGGATGACCTAGCAAATGTTAAGAACAGCAATGTGAAGCAGTGCAGGACCGTAATAAGCTACTCGCCAACAAAGATTATGCAAGGAAAAAATAAAAAAAATGCTTAAAAACAAATTCTGCATGGTCTGTAAAAATATCGACAAGGTACTGGGAAGGGGGAAAAAAAGGCCTTGTCTCATCAACCTTATCAAGTAGATGAGCAGCATAGTACGTTCTAACTTCAAACAGTTCTCCACTGAAAGACACACACAAAAAAGACAACATTAAGGACCCTGCGAAAACAAAGAAATGGAGAAAATACTGCCCTTTCCCCAAGAAAAAAAAAAAACAACTTCGTGTAATGTATAATATACAATAGTATAATATCCATATGTATAATAATATTGGCAGACTACGTGCAAATAAAGGCTTGTCTGTCGGGAATGTCTGTTTCCCCGACGGTTTGAGAAATAAAATGAGTGTCACAGTCTTGTCACAGTGATTTGTAAAACAAGCGAATATAAATGAAAAAAAAAAACAACGTATTGTCACACATGTACACAGACACATTGCAAAAACAAAGCCCTACAGCTCATAAGCTTACCAAAAGAAAAAAGTGAAGTGAGGGGGGAATCTGCAAATGTAAGAAGACCATCATTATGCTCAACTTTGTTCCGCCAACGTTGATTCCTGCCAAGAAGACCTTTGTTACTAACTGAAAGCACCCGAAGCCCTTCAGCCACTGTTTAAAATATGAAAGTGTGCGCACACCTCATCTGGCTACAAAAGCTACAGATGGATTCAAACTTGGTGCCCAAAAAAACAGTGGTGCCTCATGCTGCAAAAGACACTGACCGCACTCCACACACAAATAGAGCACTTTCATTGAAGCACTTCCCAAGCAAGGCCTGTGTGTTTAAAGGTACACCACCAGTCTTTTTTAATGGCAATAAAATACTTGAATTAAAACAGATGGTGGGAGAATAAAGATGGGAATAAAGCAAACAAAGAAAAAAATATGGTAAGTTATTACACCGGGCCAGCTTCCAAAAGGAAAGCACGGGGCCCTTAAACTAGCTGTCAAAAACCTTTCTAATAAGTCCAACCAGAGGGAAAAAAAAGAACGTGCACAAGATTCTGACTAGATGCATGTAAATGTATGCACACAGATATGGATGCCTTGCAAAGACTCACAAAGAAACAACAAAGGCACACAGGAGAGAAAGGCCAGGGCAATCAAAAAAGGAGCAATGAAAAAGAAAACTAAAGGAGCGGGGGTAAAAAATGAACACTGTGTAATATGGATTTTGCCACCACGCTGTTGCTGGGGGAAGCATTGTACTGTCTCTCGACTGCAGGCACAGACAACAAGTTTGTTTCAAGCAGCACGAGCTGCGAGAATCCTTAAGAGAAAAAAAAAGGGGGGGGGGGGGGGGGGTGAACAAAAAATAAAGAGGCAGCGGGAAGGGTTGTATAATAAGCAGCAAAAGGCAATATTCCTCAATAGTTAAAAAAAAATAGTATGCCTAAAACTGGCTGCCATGGAATGTTGTTGTTGAAGTGCGCTTCGCTGCTACCTTCCCTCACAATAATATTGCTGGCAAAACACACACACACACGTGTGGCTTTACCGATGGCGCTCGAAGCAACCACACAGCAGCGAACAAAAGCGCCACATATGAAAAAATGTGGCAGCGAACTCTTGTTGCTGTTAATAATAACAAAGTATGGTAAGTATAACTGTGCACACATGCATATTGTGTGTGTGAGGACATCATTTTAGGCATGACCCAACAGAAGATGCAAACCCAGCACAGCAGAGAGAGACAGGTGTAAAGAGTACCCCCCACACACACAAAAAATAACTAAAAGAGAGAAAGCTTTGTATATGAAAAAAAAAAACTTCACCCTTTCAGTCTGTCACTATGTACATTCTGAACAAACAGATTAACGGAAAAATAAAAGTAAAGGGTATAGAAAATACCACACAAGTTTGATAAACATGCAATCACAAGCTAAGCTCACTCAAATGTAAAATCAGACAAGCAAACAAAAATCAAAAGAAACCTAGGCATTGCAACAACTTGTAAATGTGACGAAAATAATGGCAGGCTGCATGGGCATAAAAAGAAAAAAAAATGCTATTTCCGGCTGCTTTCAGATGCAGCTCTTCATGGCAGCAACTGCTGCAAAGCTGAGGTGTTGCAAAGTGAGGTACGTATGAAAGAACACTCACACACCTGATGATCCACTGTATACGTGTATAAGTTAGCACGCTGAACAACAAGCGTAGCTTGAATTATGAAGCTAACCGGAGGGAGGGGGAATAAACCTTCCAAAACTAAATTGGAGAAAAAGACTATGCCGAATGTACATATAGCTGTGAGGAATCAAGGCAGCAAAGCCCAGCCAGTCCAACCAAGGCTATGCATTAAAGCTTTCTAAGCATCCAAATGTGTACAAACGAAGAAAAAAACAAAAACACGAGAAGGTATTTGTGCCAACAATCCCGACAGCATCAGTTGTGCCCACGCTCCATACAGATTGTGCAAGTTGGTGCCCCCAAGAAAAAAAAAAGAAGAAATGCCTCTAAGATGGCGATAGGAACTGCCAAAGACCTTAAACCATCGCCAGCAGATGGGAGGCAAAATATCCAGACAGCAACTTATTCCACAAAGGAATAAGTCACTGCAGGGATGCTACAAAACCAGAACTTCTTTCTTGGCTAGAGGCATGGTTTTCCTCTCTACCTCCCAAAAGCCCAAGAGCCCCACCTCCGAAACAGAACGTGTGTACTTACTCCTCAACAAGTTCCAAAGCAGCAGCCACCACGGTCCCAGAGCAAGGCTCCTTCAGTGGAATCAATGTAAAACGCTGCCAATCTGAACAAATGCCTTGCATATACAGTACCAGCATGCACTTGCGAGGGACCTCTCTCAAAGCAAACACTAACAACAGGGGAAGAATGAATGACGTTAACGAAGGCTGAACAGAAAAAAAAAAGAAAATCATGACAGCTGCTCACTGTCAGTGTTCTGGGAATGCCCGACAGATGCAAATTATCATAGCAGTGGGGGGAGGTAAACAAGCCTGGACTGGGCGTGAGAAGACACAAGAGCCGCTTGAGCATCTGCATTCTTTCCATTTTTCTTGGCTCTCCACGTTTAAGAAGACAGGGATTAGGAAGTAGTCAGTGATAGTGAAGGGCCAGAGCAACGCTCATGCACGGTGAAAGATAGTTTGAGAACGGGAAGTCAGTGTGACAAATCTCCTGTGTTATGACGACGATGATGATGTATCTGCTGCTGCTGCTTGTGTGCAAGTGCACTGTCTGCCTTCTCACACACACTTTGTGATAACCTGTGAGTACTGGTACACTGCATAACACAGTCTTTTTTTTTTCCTTTTCCCTTTTTCTTTCACTTCAGAAGAGAGAACTGGGAGTGAACCCACATGGCACATTTTGTCTATGTATATATACTATATATATGTATAAAAAAAACACTAAAGCACAGTAAAAAGGACTAGGCACAAGGGTATATATATATATGTGTGTATACATATATATTATATATATATATATATTTATATGATCCTCCTAGTAGACGGTGTCTCTGCGCGGTTGATGCAAACCTGAGAACAACGTAGCAGGAATGGAAAAAAAAAGTCCAATCTAAAAATACCACAACTCAAGAGCTTTCTGCTGCAAACTTCAGGTAAAAAAAAAAGTCAGTAAACATGACACAAATGAAAGAAAATTAACCATAAAACTTCCCGACAAAGGCTTCTCGCTCTCTTCTTTTTCTTTTTAAAAGACTAAGCTCTGAAAATGACAATGCAGGACAAAGAAAAAAAAAAACCTTAAAGCCAGCAAGCAGCAAGAAATCTAGATGCTCAAATGGTGGTGCATGTGCGACCACCACTGCTACAGTATTGCAAAAAATGCGAGAATGCAAATGCAGAGCGCGCTTTTCTCTCTTCAATTCTTGCCTGTGCCGACAGACGAGACGTAGCTGCTACCTCCAAAACCAGACGTGACTGAGGCATCTTTCAATTTCTCAAGCTAAGTAGAGACTGCTATTCAGAAATACTAGCAGGAGCACAAAACGAGCTCCTATATAGCTAAGGCAGGGAATGTCGCGCCTAAACTTGGCGACATGCAATAAAAAATTAAACAAAAAGAAAACAATCTTTGTACTGGAATAGCTTACAAGACTGTACGCGTGCGAACTCTTGCAAGAACAACTGGCCAGAAATACTTCAAGTGAAATGATGTAAAAGACTCAATTTAAGGCTGAGATTACAGGCCAGACAGCAAGAAGACAGTTTGAGAGTATATATATATATATATGTGTGTCTGTGTGTAAAAAAAGAAAAACATGAAAAGTTAACAACACTAACTACACAGCAAAAAAACATTTCAAGAATATCACAGTTAGCAATTTGTGTGTCTTCTCAAGCTCGTGTGCAAACAGTGGTAGTAGTAGTAGTAGTAGATGGCCAGAAAGAAAGTTTAGGGTAAAAAGAAGTGAGCGAAAAACATGGCTGCTGCTGCGATGTAGAGCTAACAATCTAAGCCTGTGCAACGTCACATGCTTCGGGGACGTGAAGGAACGTTAAATTATCAGATGAGATGCAAAATGGCGTGTCAACACTAAGGCATTATTACTTTGTGTCTTTGGGGGGCCTAGCTATAACAAGTGGTGCCGAGAGGGGCAGAAAGAAAGAAGAGGAACCAAATGAGATAGTGAGGGGAAAATGAGGGCAATGCATTTAACTAGAGAACTGCACTCAAAGAGGATTTGCGGGGTGGGCAAGCTGCAGCTGACAGTGGCAGCCAAAATGTGCCTGAAGTAGCACGCAGTTGTGTTAAAAGGTCCTTTCACGCTATCGGCACTGCTTAAATGTTAAAGGAAATGGGTAAAAGCCCATACCTGCTTCACGCGCTGCAAGCACATGCAGGCCGTCCAGAGAGGAAAGAGCCGACTCTCTGGAACTCGACAATTATTTCTATGTAAATTGTGGGCAGCTGGCTGCTGTGAACAGCACTTGCACGTCTTCAAAACTTCTGCGCTTCCACATAACAAGAGTAACAATGCCCAGGAAAAGCTACAAGAAGAGTGCTGCTTCAACATTCTCCGTGAAAACTTAAAACCAGAGAACAAAGAACAAGGACCGACCACGAAACAGCTTAAAAAAAAATATACAGGCACAGAGGGGGCCACAAACAGGCAAAAAAGCAGCAAGCAAAGAATAACAAAACGACCGAAGTAACAAACTAGAGGCAAAAGAAAAGAGGAGGAGGAAGTCTTCGATTTGTCAAAGCAAGCTGGGCTTGGAATTGTTTCTGCTTGTCCTTCACACCACAAAACAGCAGACATGCGTGCATCAAAAGGATGCGGGACAGTGAAAGGGTCGAGGAAGAAATGATACTTAACGGCATGGCACAACGTGACGAAAAGCAAAAAGCCCACCACTGCTGCACGGTGTGCTAACAAGGAATAAAAAGTCGGAAGGAAAAGGCGTCGAGCCAAGAGGACATACTGCTTCGGAGGTGGGGCCCTCAAACGTGAAAAAAAAAAGACGAAAAAAAAAAAGGCAGTGGTAAGCACTGGTGATACCAGCTGCTGCCACTTCAAACAATGTACAGGGTGTTGAGCACAAGCACGTGGTGGTTGTTCTTTGCCAGTGTGACCACGTAGCCCTCGGAGGTAATCTTGAGGCCGCAGCAGCGGCTCACCTTCACATATGGGCACTCAAACTCAGACAGAAGCCCGCCATCACGAGAAAAGACCACCACGTGGAAACGGTTCCCATGGCTGTCTCCCACGAGCACATCGCCTGCGTCGCTGATGTCGATGCCATTGGGGAAGTTGGTCATGCCGTCATACCCAATCTTGCGGAGATACTGGCCCTCCTCACTGAACACTATGACGCAGTGGCCCTGGATGAGTGAAAGAGAGGTACGAGAGTTACATTCTTTCCGAGGCACACAGTAAGAATATGCACGAGGAGACACTCTGCTCTCAGGTGTCACACTCAAGACAGCATTACGGATGCAGTAAGCCAGTAAGTGGCCACAGCATTCTGCAGGCTAAACGACCATTGTCACCCGGCACCCTATCAAATTCTTTTGTTAGCAAAATCTGATAGTTCGGCATTTCATGGCTTTGTTGCCGCTTGTCCGGGAGCGAAAGATGCATTTATTTCAAAGAAATTTGGATTCCAAGTTGAAAAAGTTTTCTCTGCCGCTCCGATTCAAACTCGGGACACTCTTATGACGTCACGGCGTCCTCTTATGACGTCATAGGACGAAGTGACGTGAAACGTGATGTAAACGCAGACTCCATGATTTCTGGCGACTAGCGGCGCAGTCTAGCAGCAGCCGAAATGAAAGCTACCGCTGCCGCATGTTGAAGGCATCTATCGGGGGTCACGACCGTCGCTTTGTTTACGTTTGCACCGGCATCTTACCAGCGTTACGATGGATCCTGTTCCCGAACCCGACGATGAAGTTCTTGCAAAAACTCCTGCCTGCATTTCAGCGACCTCAGCCCCACAGAGCGTGCGATGCTTTTGAGGAAGCACGGTTAGGTTAGGCGCGCCGGCGGGTGGTTTCTCTTTTCCGCTGCGAGCAGCCGTTGCTAAATAAAAATCGTAAACCCAGTGCGGGGAGTCGCGAGGGGCGAGGGCAAGGTCAACGCATCGCGCCCATCGGAGGCTGGCCGGGGCTTTGGGGAGAATGGATTGCGATTCCTTGAACGGCGCTGTTGCACGGTGCAGCAGGCGGCATCGAGGAGGTTTCCCACGATTGCAAGGGCCAGGTTACTTATTTATTTTTTTTGCCACAAAAAACGGATGGGTGCTCAAGGGCGCTCGCGTTTAAGGTTGGCTGCTTGAAAGTAAAGCCGACGCGCGATGCTTCAACGGGTTCCACACATTTACGGAGGTACGGGGACCACTGGATCGGGCTCTCTCGCCCACTTGCATGTACCTTCAGATGTGTACTGCCTTGTACCTTGTCTCCCGTCTCTAATAAACGATTTCCGTTGAATAGTTTGAGGTTGACTGGCACAGCTAGGAATGTTTCGCCGGGCTAGCGTACGAAGACACAAGTGCTCTTTATACTGCTAACTGCCTTGTACGATCACCTACCATCGTGCCATCATTGTTTTTCATCGACCATGGCGATCATCTGACCAGCCTTAACAGGCTCCTTCAAATGTTAACACTTGAAGTGGCATTTGGAGTTCCTTTGCTGTTCGGCGCTTGTAAATCGAGGCGCGTAAAAAACAAAACCACGGGACACGCAAAGCTCATAGATGCGAAGCGCCGTAACAAATCGAAACTTTCCTGGCTGCCTACGGCACCACCAAGCATCGGTTTTCTTTGCTTCCAACATTCAGGTTGTCTTTTGTCTTCCTTGTGTGATGCAAGCGCACTATCGGTTTCAAAACAAAAGTTACTTCAATATTGAATTGCACAACCTTCTTTTGTCAGCCTCAGAGATTAGTGGCTTCCAAGTAGGAAGGAAAATTCCAAGGCGGCGTCTCTTGTCCTATGACGTCATCACGCTTGTACTTGCGAGATTGGCCTGTGGTGGCTATACCTGTATTTTGGTTCTTGCTATTTTCTACCTTACAAGAGCTTTGTTTTCAGTAAGAGTGGAAATTTTTGTGATCAAGAGCTGGTATTCTATCGATACAAGCCAACATCAATTTCTCCTGAGTGTCCCTTTAAAGGGGCTCTGAGAGGGGCTGTCATACAGTTGTTGTATTCCTGGGATGTTAAAAGCATGCTGCTTCACGAATATTGTCCAGCAAGAATTGTTTTAATGCGCTTTGTAGAAGCTGAGTTAGCTGTAGTCAAAATTTCAATTTCAGTGTCTCCACGCCTTTCCCTCTCCTCTTGTCACTTTTTGCACGCTGGAAGGTCAGTGCTTCTCCGCCGGCCCCACCTTTGGGAACGGAGCTTCCTCACCCGCCGGAGCTAAGCGGCTTAGTGGCCGCAGCCATGGTAGCTGCCTGACATCTGAAAGCATCGAGCCAATAGCCACCTCTCAATTTGTATACGCAGGTGCGAGTGACGGAGGAGGGTGCCATGAGAATGTCGCCGGGAAGGGCTCGCTAACTTTCGCGCGTGATTGTGGGTCCTCTGCTGCGTGTAGAAGTGTATTATTTGGCTCAGGTTTTCATGACAACCCAATGCAGTGATTGAGCGAGTTGATGTGCTTTTCTCAGAAGGTGTTTCAGGGCCCCTTTAAGGGGGGGACAAAGCTCTCTGCGGCGGAAAATCGGTAAAAAAAAATAGGGTTTCTATCTTTTCATTTCCGTGATCTTGAGGTCTTTCTGCAGCTATCTACGAAGTTTCACAGCAAACCAGCCTAATTCGTGCATTATAGCGGTTCAAAGATGTGAATCCGCAAGCGTGGCCCTTTAAATTGAGGTCACATTGTACTCTGATTGCTCGCAGCTCAAGAAAACCGCGCTCTGCCGGCATCACTTGGGCTTCGTTTCAAAGGAGCGATTCAGGCTATTAAGGCCTTTATAGGCTCATGACTCGCCAGCGGGGATGTTCACAGAAAAGTGTCACACTGTAGCTGTCAAACTGATGACGTCACCAGTGGTGTTGAAAGATAGTTACTTATCAATCAAACATGGTAAGTGAAGCCCTAGCACGGAACGCTTTGCAAACTTGCTCGCATATAAAAATGACATCATTCGAGAGTAGCGCTCCCCAGGCAATCTTGCCAGACTCCTGAACGCAGATCTGGAAGGATGCCACCTAAACACTCTCCTGTGTCTCCAGCAACCAAGCGTGCGTGTGCTAATGAACGACAGCAACAGAAGCAGCAACACCACGCTAAAGGCTTTCGCCTCACCGCACTATAGGCCAACAAAGTGCCCCCCTGAATTTTCGCCCACATTTTGGCTGGCAACCAAGAGCAAGCCCATGAAGCGGTAAACAAAGGAACAAAATTGTGCAAAATGTGCACTGCTATTGGCCTCCCAAATTACGTGACTAAAATGGCGATTTCTGGTTGGCTGACAACATTGACAGCTTGCACCCCGGCGCCATTTTGAGTTGGTCGCGCCATTCCACTGTCGCGGCCAAGAGAGGCTTGTTGGGCGCAAAGTACCGCATATTCCGATTTGCTCAGTCTTAGGCCTAAAAGGGAGCAAAAGGTAGAGATTCGAAGTGCGCAGGGTATGCTGCATCGTCACATGCTGTTATCTGCTATTGGCGACGAAGTGCCGACACTCCGTCATGGCCACATAACGGCGTAACCGGCGGTGCTTAGTGTGATAGGAGCGGCACGGATCTTCTCAGGGTGATTCCTGCCTCGTACAGGCAGCATAATTGTGAGGAAGCGATACCTAAGCAGCTTTCGTTCCTAGCCAGCAATGGGGCGACAGACCAAGCTTTTCGAAAAAGTTTGCGGCGCAGCGGTCGCACAACACGCAGAATCACAAACCTTGACGAGATAAACTTTCTTCTCTAAGTTTGCTAGTACTGTGACTTGCCTTGAAATCGCAGATGTAGTACTCCCGGCCACTGATGGCAATGTCAGATGGCTCTCGCATGTACTCGCTGCAGTCAAACCACAGCAGGAGTTCACCCGCCTCCGAAATGACAAAGACGGTAGGCGAGACACTGTCCACGGCGACAATCTTATTTTCAGCAGTGATGGCCAAGCCTGCCACAATGTCTATGTAGCGAATAGCTATCTTCTTGATGAAGTGGCCACCTTTTGTGAAGATCTGCATGCGTGACCGCTCGTTGCCCCGATCGCAGATGACGTACTTGCCACTGCTCTTGATTACTGCCACCTGTGATGGGAGGAAGGCCATTGGGAGCTCAGTACACATATAGTAGAGTGGGCCATAAAGAGAATTAAAAAATAATCGTGCCCAGCCAGCTCAGTACACAGCAAGAAAAACTGCGTTAAGAAAAGAGTCACGAGACCTTAGAATTTAAAAAAGGCTCGCCTCAAGTGTGACGAGTTCAAATGCCACCTAGTTGGCAATGCACACTGTGAATACAGTTCAAGTAAAAAGAAGAAACAAAAAGAGGACAGCACCTTTCGGGGATACCACAGTTGACCTTCGTCCTTTCCAGCCACACCAAAAGTATACTTAAACTCCCCAGACTTGTCAAACACCTGGATGCGATGATTGTTAGTGTCAGCCACTATGATCTCTTCTTCCAGGCCCAAGCAGAAGCCGTGGGGTGAGCTGAACTGGCCCTTGCTTGGGCCCAACTGGCCAAACTTGCACCTGTGCCAGTGACAAATAGTTTAACACTTTTTACCTGCAGTCAACCTAATACCCCTGTCACACGGGGACCGCAGAGGACTTTGAGAATCGGAGCCAGATTCTCACAGGCCGCACTTTTGGAGCCTAAAGGCTTAGGAACCTTCGAGAACTTGTGATCGCAGTACCGTCCAACGTCAAAAAGTAAAAGCAAAGATATATGCAGCTAACAAGGTTTGAAAACATAAATACACAAAAGGTTTGTCTGGTTTTACTTTTTGGACGGGTATTTATATTTTACGCTTAAATTTCAAGACAGCAAAATTGCTGCAGCAACATCGAGTGCCCCTCGTGGCCAAGGCAATACACAAAATGTGCCGCTGCTGATGAGAGTGGCAGTTGGTCGTTTTAAGGAAGCAATAATAATAATAAAAAATTTTTCTGAGCACAATGAATGAATAGCATACTGCACTTCAATTTTAAAACTCTCATTTCAGCTGCCTAATGCACAGCAGCAGGTTCTAAGCCTTAGCGGCTGTTTCACCTTTAGGCTGCACCATGTAGCTGCCTGTTCCCTTGAGCTTTCGCTCCTTTGGTGAAAAGAGGTGCCTTTGCTGGAAAGGCCTTTAAGGATTGCTGTATGACAGGGGTACAAGTCCTTTGTGTTGCAAGCAGCATGCACACTAAAACGTGACAAGTACAGGTACATGCAGAGAGTTGGGCTCAGCCGTTCAAACATAGAAGTTGGTAATTCTTAAGCTTACAGAAGTATTGCAATGAATACTAAAAACAAAGACCACTTCCCGCAGGACACACTAGGAATTCTACTTGGCTAAGCCTATTGATAATGAAAAGGCAAGACTAAGTAATGTTCTGCAGTGCCAATTTCTCACACTAGAGCTGCTATCGACAAAGCAAAGGGAAACAAGAAGTTTAAAACAGCGCTATTGGGGAAAAAAATCTCAGCAATGTTGTCCAAATGTAAAATAAATTACTTTGCAGAAAATGCCACTGTACTTGGTTGACAAGTCAAAAAAGTAGCTATAAACTTGCTTGTCAGACACGAACCGAGAGTATCTGTCAGAAGTGCTGGTGAAAATGGCTCTATTTACGTCGAAAATGCAGAACTGCCTCATCTGACAGAAAGTTATGAATGAACCATTTGCTACCTAATAAGAAGGTATTCCTAACAAAGTTTATGCTTTCTGCACGTGAAATGGGGATGCGAGTATGCATTGCTCGGGCGAATGAGTTGTGGTGAACTCGGTAGTTACTGTCTTGAATGGCATTAAGGCTTAGGCAATTAAATCTGAGTGCGTGGCACTGCAGCAATGGCATCAAACTAAGCACTTAATGGCATGAAATTTGTCTGTGGCAAGGGAATTACTGCCCTTGCGCTGCGTTCTCAAACAGGAGAGAGAGTCAAACAGCACAAAAGCTGTATTTACCTTATCTGCATTGTGTTCAACTTGTTGCTCGAGCCCCGTGGCGGTGGCACATACCCAGATTGCACAGAGAGCGATGGAGACACTGTAAACAAGAGCACCCATAAGTAATGGGGAGACGTAGCCCACAGCAGCCACTGCCAGCCAGAAAGCCATAACTAAACTGCAACAAACATCCACTGAAAAAGGAGCAAAGCAGCAGCGATTTAGTATGAATTTTCAAGCACAGTTGAGCCAACTTTAATGTCTAACTGCAACCATTTGCTGAGCCCAAATATTATCGCAAGCAGGTCACACATAAATAAGTCCATGTCAAAAAAAGGTAAAGTTTATTATATAAAAAAAGAAAATAAAACTGAAGCCCTTTGCCATATCTTGCAAACAAAGTGGATGGTGGCGGCTGGCGTGCAAGACAAACTCAAACCAGGTATTGCCCCAAATGTTCTCCTGCTAGGAAATCACTGCAGTAAAGGCATATCACAGACACAGGAAACCTGCCAGTCCTACAAGATTGTGGAGTGCAGAGGACTGGTGAGATTGCTGTTGCTTTTGAGGGGCTGCCAACGACACACTTTGCTAGAAAGTGTACCTAACAGATCTACTACTGGAAAAATATGAATGACGACGCTGGTAATCCACGTTCTAGTTCCCAGGATTTCCTAATCGGGAAAAAAATTGCTAGTATGTACGTTGTGACTATATCAGGCACTGGTAGGTGTAATCAGCTGACTGAATACCATGACACTTTTCGCAAAACTTTCTCTGCTGCAAACAAACGATGGGGCACGCAGTTGTTGAAGAATGAGTTTGCCACTGGAGATGAATGCAGTACAAATGGTGTGCTTTTATAGCAAAATTATACAGCACATCAATAACTGCAGTGTATGAGGGTAGCTTGGGAGTAATGGTGGAAAAAAAAAAAAAACGAAGTGATACGGGCATGAGAACCACAAAATGAAAATCGCAGCCTTACGATCAATGACTCTGGCCCTGCAACATAGAATGAAATGACAAACTGAACAATTAAGCTGCATGGGAGGAAATGAGTGAGCTTCTTTCAAAGTATTAACTGCATCATTTGGTTCATTAATAACATGATGTTTTTATTATGAGATATTGTAATAAAATTAGGAGTGTACACATATTTCTTCTTGTTTTGAGAAATATAATTAGTGTCAGTGTATCTCAATTAGGTCCCATATTATAAAAAAAAATAAGCCTAACTAGTTAATTTCTTATCAGTCACTAAGACATTTTTCCTCAACATTTTCCAATTCAGACTGAAATGGAGCTGCAGCCAAAGAGCTTGCCATGTGGAGCTATGCTATTTATACTGTAATTCAGGTATATGATCATATAAAAATGTTCAGTTTTGTCGAAGTACTGCAATTATCAAACAATAAGGTGACATTATTGTTCACAAAATTTGATAAGCTTGACTCAGCCACGAAAAAAAATAGCATAGTTCCATAGCTTACTTTCCGAGTTCAATGGTATAAGATTAATTAAAATTTCACCATATAAACACAGTCAGAACTTCTGTAAGGCTAGTCAGCTATAAGGCTTTTCAATTTTTGTGTGGAATAAATAAATAAAATGTTCAAATGTTGTCAAAAACAGAGTTGAGAAAAGCACATTCCAAGTGTGCGTGCCAGACATTCGGAGGTTGTTGTAGAGGCCTCAGAAAACGGCGAAATGCGGACGTTCCAAGAGAATTTCACTGCAGTGAGTGATGCTGCTTGGATATTAAGAAGAGCACCAGGTTTCGAACAAGACAAGATTGCGACCATGGGACGCAGTGGCGGAAGCAACAGGCACGGAGTATAGCCGCATTTTGCTATGAAATTGCCAATTCGACACTTTGGGGGAGTCAAATTATCGCTGTTTAGTAGCTGGAGGTCGATTAGACTTTGAAACTTTATAACAGAAAGGTACTTCAGAGTATCCTGAGCCTGAATATGCGGTTTTTGAAAAATCTAATTTTTTCCGTATTTTTTAACCATTTCAAGGCCCATCTTTATTTCTGAGCACTTCAAGCATGACAGCTTTAATTTGATTCAAATCTGCCTTTGCTGCCAACATTTGACAGTATTCAATGAGAGCTGAAGGTTCACTACTCACATCTGAAAATGATGTGGTTGCTTCAGTGCTTGTAGGCAAGAACTTTCAACAATAGCAATGTTCTTCGAGAAACTGTTTCTAACACTGTCATCAATACCGCTTTAACCGACTCAGACAAGCTCCTCTAACGAAGCAGGAGGCAATGGGGCCAACTGTTTTACAGGCTAAACCCTGCAAAGTTGAGGAAAATAGCAAAGCCCTTGCCTTTAAACATAAGCAACCCACATCTAGGAATGCTTTGCGCGCTGCACTGACAAACCAGAATGATGCGTCTGTGAAAGTCCTACATTCATGCCTCACTAAATGGACACACTGGTTCCTGAGCAAAAGTGCCCGTAAAGCGAGTCGCCTGTAATAACAGGGGGTTTTCAGTAAACATTTTCAAGGCGATTTCAGCTGCACTTATTTCTTATTTTGGTCTCTGTTCTGCATTGTCCTTTGGAGTCTTCTCGCGAAAACTGCGTTAAAGAAAACCTGCATGTAACGAAAAATCCCAGTCTTTTTTCAAATTCGTTATAACCAGGTTTAACTATAGTTAAAACCATGCTTATATGTATTTCAGCTTTCCATGTTTACGTGCCCTGGTCTTGATGACTGGTCGTGGTGCCGTTGCACTACCTGGCAATACTCTGCATCCCGAAACAGGATGATAGGCACTCTACACCTATAGCATGACATTTAAAGCAGTCAAATATGCGTTGCAAAGTGGCGTCTGTGGTAGTGAAATGCACTGGCACTCACAAGCTAGTGAGAGTGGTGGCACAAAATGCTGAAGCCTGCAAACAAAACGCTTGAGCCTTCCACATGCTGAAAAACCTGACCTGTAAGTTGAGGAGCCATTTCTTGAATAAACGACAACTCTAAGAAGAGAGCTGTGCTTTACCACCAACAATGACACAGAGTTAGGCTCACTTATGGGGGCTCTCAATAAAGCTGAGGTATGCCTGGGAAATTAAAGGACGCCGCTTCACGAATATCCTCCAGCAAGGATTTTTCAAATGCGCTTTGTAGAAGCCGAGTTATCTGTAGTCAAAATGTGATTTTCAGCATCTGCACGCCTTTCCCTGTCCTCTTGTCACTTTTTGCGAGCTTATGAGTCAATGGCAAGTGCTTGACGTCTGAAAGAATGTGACCAACAGCCATCTCTTGACCGCCATACACAGGAGCATGCGACGGAGGAGGGTGCAACATGAAGAAGCCGCCGAAAAGAGATCGCCAACTTTCACACGATTTTGGGCTCTCTGGTGCAGCACGCAAAGTGTATTATTTGGCTCAGGTGTTCATAACACAATGTAGTGATTAAACAAGTTGATGTGCTATCCTAAGAAGGCGCTTGAGAGCCCATTTATTTGTGAAAAACCGAGCATCCTGACAAAACGATTACCAAAGTAAGACTACGACTACAAGCTCATGTTAAGCAGATTAAAACCTGGTTAATTTGAAGTCATTGCACATAACACATTTCAACTAACCAGGTTTCAGAATTAAAAGAAGATGGTACTCGAAAAATTTTTTTTTAATAATTGACCCAGAACAACGAAACTTTGTGTGCTTATGCAATTTTTTCAGCTCTCTTCAGAAAAATAATGTCTTTTTGTAGCACACATACTTTTTGCTCAGTGTTGCTAACAAGCATAAAACAAAGGCCTTTTTACGCACATGCTTTTGCATAAAAATTTTTCACTGAGAACGAAGAGCAATAGCTCACTTTGCAGCTTGCTAACCATAGAATGCAGATAACTAACCAAAATTTGGTCATAGAATTTTGTAGTATGAAAAAAAAAAATCATGATCATTTGTACCGCTATTTTCCTGGGGCTCATTACTGTTGCGTCAAATCATTGTAAACTTGGATCAAAGATATTGAAATTCTGAATAGATACCTGCAAGCTACAGATTCTAAACAATATACGTGCCAAGTTTCATTGCAATATGAAAAGTGGAAAAAACCCTGTGCACAAACTTGAAAATTTGATCAAGATTGCAAAAGGAGAAAAACGCATTTCAAAGTTTGAAAACTCTGTATTCGACCAAAAAATGCTGAAACTGCAAGAAATTTGGCAGGGGGAGGCATGGGCTATACAGCAATCACATCCCATTACTAGAACTCCCCCCCACCATAGGTCACTCCCTCATGGGCCTTGTGAGTCCTCAACCCGAGCCTTCTTCGCCATGCTGCGGCGATGAGCTCATGCTTCAGCAGTCTGCCGTTCAGACATCTTTTGGATGCGCACCTTGTCTTTACACTCACTGAGCACAAGAAGCTCCTTAGGTGGAACTCCAAGCTCTTCCAATACTTGTTCGAAGCTTGTGTGTCCCCTATTGAACCACAAGACCGCAAAGGCTGCAGCTGTCTTGACAGCAGTCCGAGATGCAAACCTTGTCTTAGGGCCCAGCAACCAAATTTTGCTGTTCAGACTCTCTGCTGCATTTTGAGTTTTCCCTCGAAAGCAACAAGCCAGCAGCTTGTCCTCTGTAAGCCGCTTGTATATAGGGAGCAGCGCCTTCCCCTGAGCTTCCCAGACGTAGTGCACCAGTCCGTGATGATCGCATCTGATTCGCCATACATTCCTCAAAGGCGAAAGACTACACTGAGCACCGAGCATGTTTTTTCTTCTTTTTTTAAGAGCAGAATCGATGGGGAACGGTCAGATTTCAGTTCCGATAGTAGGACTTCAGCGCAGAGGACCAGGACATCGATGCGTGCTTGCACAAGTTTCGTTTTACCATTCAATTTGTATTTTATATAACGTACTCTATTTGTAAACTGTGAGAATCTTGGTGGTCTTCACAACATGCTGCTAAGATATTTTACCAAATGTGCAACCAGATTTTTGACTACAATTATAAGGCCACGCCCCCCTCTTCACCCACACAACCGATTTGGTACTAATTGAAAAGAAGGGGGGAACTGTAAGCTCTACTACAGAAAAAAAAAGGGACGGAATGCAGAGCAAATGTAATGTGCAGCACACTCCGGACCTACCTCCATTTTATGTCCTCACGCGATTGCTTTCTCTAGTGCAACAGCAGTCATAATGGCTAACTTTAATTGCTGCAGAAAGAAGTGCAGTGTGTTATGTGCACAGCTGAAGATGACAAAAATGGTAGCCAAGAACGTATGCAATGTTTTGTATATTTCAATTTTTTTGTAACATCTGGCTCAGAGCAGGAGCTCATTTTTAGTTTGCTTGTATTCTTTCTTTGTGTGTTACCAGCATATTTAACCAATGAACTATCGAAAAGTTTTGCACACACAACTCTGGCGTTCTTTTTGTTTGGAAATATAACCAATAAGCTACAGTTTGATATATTACAATGCGCAATTCTTCTAGCACTTCTTGAAGAAATAATCTGTATTTTAAAACAGTCAAAACCAATCAGTTTAGCAGGGAAGTTAATGTTGAGATAACAGTTGAGATAACAAAGGAAGCGAGAAGGAAGGCTTGAACATTTCGCACACATGGCAAATGTCGACTCCAGATGTGCATTTCATCTTCAGATTGGCTACTACAGTCAGGTCTAAAGGCAGCTAGCGATTCGTTAGCTTGAAAGTTTTACTATGCAGAATGATTGTGCTCGCAAAATGTGACACCAATTTTTAAAGAAAAAATTAAATCAAGTAAATATGCTAAGAAACTATACAAAGAGTTTCAAGTGGTGGATAATCTGATCAAGTTCCTTTTTCCGTTCCGTTATTCTATCTAGCATACATACCCTGTCTATTTCCGGAGTCATTTAAATATTAAGCAATGCATTTACTCGGATGCGGCACAACCATGGATGCAATGAGAGGGCAAAAAAAAAAAAAGCACACAGATGGTAACCCAAGTGACGAAACCGTAGCATAACGAATGTTGGCTAGAGGTCAGTCAACAAAAGTACCTCAAAACCAAACGTTCCCATGTCGTTTCATTATCATCACCGCCACCACCATAACGATGCGAAAGCCTTGTGGCAGTTTTTGCCAAGTATGGGGGCTTTTCACTGTTGCCACTACAGCGTGAAAGTTTTAGATGACCCTCCTTTTTCAAGACGGCAGGATAACATACAAACATAAGCAGTCCTGCTGCACTGTTACGACATTGACTGGAGGCCCTGTCTTAAGAACTTAACTTCTTCCAGCCACTCTACTATGTGGCAAGCCGCGCCTCCTGCATGGTGGCAACGATTCTCGGCAGCATTTAGAGATGAGCAGTCGTCTCACCTGCGGAGGACTGAAATTTCTTGGCAGCACGCCCAAGTTTAATAGTCAAAAAGCGCACCAGATAAAGAAGAAAAGCAGTGAGAGCGCCTTTTCGAGTGCAATAGCAATACCAAGCTTTCTCTGCGTACATGAAATATTACATCGGCACACTGAAAACGTTGAGGGTGTTTAATAAACGAAATGAAGGCCTTTACATCGTGTGTTTTCTATCATACCTTCTTCAGGAAGAGAGTTGGATCTGCGCTCAATGCAGAACTGCACTGTCTCTGGTGGCAAGACCTTCACTACGCAGGTTGCCTTAGTAGAATGTTAGTCGCTCGCAGCTTCCGCTGGCCAACCCGTGATGTTCCAACTCTCTCTTTTTCCTGTTCTGAAAGTAGGAGCTTTGAGCTATGTGATGTAGTATACAGGTGTCACAAAATTCGGCGCATCTGCGAAAAAACCCGGCGCTGCGCGTAAGCAATCGCGCCTGCGCGGTAAAATAAAATAACAAAAAAAAAACAGCGGGGAAAGAACCCCGGGGGTTGCGTAACACTCCACTCAGCTTGCCGGCGCGGCGCCGCGGGGGGCATGGCCGCGCACGGCGTCGATTTTTCTCGAATCTTAGAGAAGTTTTTGCTTGTTGTCGACGGAAAGGGGGTAACCTCGTGTGCACCAAAATGATACCCTCCGCCCCTTCGCTCCGGCGCCGATGACTCAGCGTGCCATGAATGACCTAGATTGTTCTAGAAGGTGGTTTCCGCGCTCGGACCAATGGGGTCGCGCGCCCGGCGCAAGGAGGAGGAGTTTGTGCAGTTGAAGCTGCGTGTATGTGCGCGCCTGCCCTGGCGCGAAGAACAAACAGACGCGGACTGCACCTATAAATGAGGGGCTTCAACCGCTGTCTGTTAGCCCGAGCTGCCGTTTAAGCTTCCGAGAAGCGCGCCCGCTCGACTCCCGGGAGAACACCACTCGACCAGCCAAGGACGGACCAGCGAGGCAACATGCGCCAGTCTGCGGATCGGCCCGTCGTTCCCGATGACTGTCGCAGTGCCCCGTGATTGTGTTTTCATTATTTGTCTCTCTCTATTGTGACTTTGCATGAGTTGCATTGTATTTGTGAATCACTTTGTATGTGCTCGTACGAGTGATTGCAACTTCCAATGTATCGTCTCTTAGCTGTATAACCTTTGTTTTGTTTTGTGAACCTTTGGCTCCGACCCATTCTCTGGCTTGCGACCGGAGAAAGCCGGGCACCAAACGACCAACCCCCAACCCCCTTGTCACTTGGTAGCTGGTCTCCGGCTGAGCTTGCCAGGCTGAGTCGAGGGCATCTCCTTTGTGATCGAGACCGCTACCCCCACACGCTCTAAGGGTGTCCCAGCTAAGGTGGACCAAAATTTAAAAAAACAAAAAACAAAGCTTTCTTACAAATTGAAATCAAGTGAATATTATTAGGAGTTATGTAAAGTACATTCCGGCTAGTTTAATAATTAGTAAATAATACATTATATAGTTCCTAATTATAGATTTAAATACCAAGGCTTGAATAAGTTGTTGAGCACCATATGAGTGGCCCGACTCAGATTCTCCCGAAGTAGTAGATTTAGCATAGCCTCTTTTATTCGGCAAGAACGAACGCCCACAAAATTTAACAAATACCATTTGACAGCGTGTTCCATGCGCCCGAAAGCGCCACATTTACAGCGTTCCCATCTGCAACTAGGTGAAGCACCCCGCTCTGTACCTTCCGAGCTGACCATGAAAGAGCTTTGCATTGCGCTTGGTTCCAAGATAAATGCCAGCGACAGCAGACAGTAGCGGAAAGAAAAGGCAACGCCCGTTTCTGTAGCAATGATTGCTTGCCCACACTGGCAGAACGCATGTGGAAGAACAAAGAAATATTCTGTTTGGTTTATAAGAGTGAGACAGTAAAGAGCAGTGATGCATATTAGCACGTGTGGGGACTCTCCCTGCTCTATACCCTTTGGTTTGCTTCTTTGTGATGCATCCTTCCTAGTTACAAGGGTACCACAGACTGCATGATTAGTGTGGGGGAGACAGCTCTCTCTTTTCGGCCCCAGGAACTTGTCAGGCGCAGATGTTTCCGCACGGTGCTCCTCTCTGCCAGCACGGCGAGGCCTCGTAGGTACATTTTCCCGAGACTTCCTCCCGTGCAGCCTCAGAGCTACTCCCCGGCCCCGCCGTAAGCAAACATTCCCTCATAACCTTGCTGGTGAGTCGGACAACCTCGATTCCCTAGCATATTTTGCTGCTAGCTGGTGTCATTGTCGTTGTAGTAATAAATGCCTTTCTGCGCCGGCCAAGGTTGTTCCTTTGTTCCCCAAGAGCTAGGCCCGCCATGGCCGGCGTGCGCTTGGTAGTGCTCATGATCACAGGGTGGGGTCGGCGGTTTTGAACTGTCAGCCGCAGAGAAACGGGGAGAATGCATTTATCCCCTATTTTAATCCCACATCTGGCACCCAACGTGCGGCCTGCTCTTGGAACAGTCGACGACTGTTCGGTTCGAGGAACGCTCTGTCTAGACTTGGCAAGTGCTAGGCCTAGCTAGGATCTGTGGCATGCTTTCTTGAGTGCGAAGTGGATTTCGCTGCAGCATGTACGACCTTTTTGACACGCACAGCACATTTTCTTCAGTTTTCCCTATTTTCTTCAGCGAAGAGAACCACGTGGTTCGCATCAAGGGAGCGCGAGACCTACCGTCCGCGGAGTTGCCAAAAAAACCAAGTGAGTACGGAAACCGCATGAGTGGTCAGAGCTTTTCTGTATTTTCTCTACCGCCTCTGTGAGCTGTGCCTCCGGGAACTGGGTCGCAGGGGGCCATGGATGCTGCTACCAGCTTGCTAGTATTGCAGCTCGGCACCGGACACTCCGACACCGTATGATATGATGGCCGCCAACTGCTCAGAAGCTGCTTCACGCAGAGAGTGGAATACGACAACTTCCAGAGTTGATGTCTCCTCGTGGCCGCACGCACGCAACCATTTTCAGGTCTTTTTTTTGTTGTTACTGTTGGCAGTCATCGTCAAAAGTCAAAGTGGTAGTCAGGCTTAAATCGTCCGAAACAGCCTCCGCCACGTCAGAAGAGACATGACCGAGAGGACCGTGGTGTTCAGAGGGGGCACTGATTGCTGGCCGCCAGTTTTGCAACCTCGCGCAAACTGAGAAGTCTCGTTCAAATCAAGAAAGGGCTTTTTTTACGTGAACTTTGCCAGCCGCCTGACATGTGCTAGCGCCCCATTTTTCCACCTGGTTTGTGAGAAAGCCCACTTAAGGAATTCTGCACGAGGCAGAAGCCTATGAATGTCTGACTAAATGTGACCGGTCTACGCACTTAATGCGAGAAGAAAGCCAAGAGGATGCTTTTGTACTGTTTTCTAGACATTTTAAACTATATCTTTAGATAATTTTCCCAGATAATGTGGTTTTGTTACAGGCATGTTTATGAACGTTGGTACAGTACTCAGTCGCTGTGGAATAATCAGGAATTGTCAAAACCTATTTCTCGAATACAGCAAGAACCAAATATCAAACATATTCGGGTCGTATTCCGAATTTCGAATGTCAAACACCCCGAATTATCAGCAAAAACTAGCCGTGTGTGAATATTCAATAATTTCAAATATTCGACCGAATAATAAAGCAATCGATATTCGATTAGATCCGAGTGCCTGGTATTCAAAACCTCAAAGTATTCATCTAGAGCAAATAGCGTTTTGCAACACTTGCTGTGTGTGGTACCGGTTCAGCGTACCTCCTCTGGGATGGCACTGTGACGCGTGTGCAACCAACACCCCGACTCCGCACTGCGTGCCTGCGCGTACACTGGGGCTCGTCTGCCAGGTGTCTGCGGCCATGCCACCTGCAGTGTGCATATGCCATAACCGGCATGTCAGCGTGCATCAATAGATTAGCATAGCGTGATCTGCTTCCCCACACCGCCAGTGTGCACACGCTGATTGGTCCCAACGGGGCAGGCATGCATGGCGCCTTGTGGTGTCCTCAGTGTGGTCGGCACATGCGCAGTATTCTCCCCGTGGAAGCGGATCGCATTATGCTAAATCTCTAATTCGAGGACGCGTGTCTCCTCCTACTTCCGTGGTACGAGTCTGAGCTGACTACAACTGTTGCAGCTGCTTTTCTCCACACGAAATTCGTTAAACAAGTGCGATGGCGCAACCGCGAAGGGGAGCTAGCACAAGACACATTAAGATTGGCGCCCCTTTCTGATGCATGACGTGGGGTGATGCCAGGCGCAGGGCGTTGTCTAGCATTGTCAAGGAGTCAGCACTTAAAAAAAAAAAAAAAACCCAGCAGCGCGACGCAGTCGCAATAAAGAGCAGCAGTTGGAGGCCCCACCCCCTACAGATACATCAGCATCGCATGTAGGTCGGCTCCCCAAATTTCCGATGGCCATTCTTGCAGAAAGCCAACCCAGCTTCAACGAGCGGCATTCCCTTTTTCTCATGCCTTCTGTGTTGTATTTTTGAAAATGCCTATTGTGCCATTCAACCTTATTTGTGAGCCAGAAGTATTGGAAATATTCGATTTTAAATTATTCAAAGAAAATTGCTATTTGCTTTCAAGAAAAAAACCACTATTCACATATGCCTAGTAAAAACAAAAATTGCTGGCAGTTTAGCAGTGCTAAGCACGAAATATAGTGCGAAAGCACAGTTTTTTGCACCACATACCTGAAAGTGATTGAGGTGTCCACTGACCCACAGAGCTCGATATGCACCTTCTATTTCCTCAAAATCAATGGAGTCTACAACACTGTCAGCGCGAACGCCAACTTATCCAATGAAACGCTGGTGACATATTTCACTATTGCTCTAGGCTTTCCGACGGGCTAGTTTAGTTGGTACATGTTCATTTTTGAAAGGCTGTGCGCTAAATAGATGTTCACAGGAAAAAAGCTGGACATCGTTGTCATGGCGATGCAACAGTCCAGTTGGCATTCACCCGACTGCTACGGGAGGAATTGGCGCTGAAGTCTGGATTTGCTGGACAATGATATATATATAGAAATTTCCTACCTCTAGCCAAATGCCCCAGCCACTGAGCCACATTCACATTACATTTGAGTAAATATAGTAGCTCAGCTGCTTCATGAAGAGCAAAACCGCAGAACAGGACGGGACTGAGGCAGGCGACAACACAGGGCGGCCTCATTCCCGTCCTGTTCTGCGGTTTTGCTCTTCATGATGTCATACCAACTGGCCTACACCAAAGTCCTTCTCAGCTGCTTCACTTCATCTGATCTTTGTTTTGTTTCAGTGTTTGTTCTTTGCCCCTCGCAGCTCACCCCATGACACGTTCAAAGCTTTACACAGTGCAAGGTCGCCAATTGTAACTTGCACTACTCCTGAATCGGATCATGCGAACATTCCCTGCAACTGAAACGACGCCTCACGGGTGCTCTTTGTGCATGTGACACAGCACTATTAAATGTACACAGCGGGTGTCATGTTGCGTGTGCTTGTAACAACCCCAAGAGTGTCCGTCATAAAATGGTCATAACTGGGCAGTCAAAACACCACACCTATGCCCCTGCTCCCCAATAATGCTAATAATGCTGTACAGCCTAAGACTTCCTCCATTAAAGGGGCTCTGAAACACCTTGCACTAAAGCTGCTGTTCCTTTCCTGCCTTTTTCACTGCTACTGTAGAGCATGCAGCACTCTTTTCACTCAGCTTTCTCTCATCATCATGCCAAATCTTTTTTAAGCTGCCACCTTTTCTCACTACATGCCGAAGAAAAAGAAAATGCCCTTCGCTACTCTAGTGCAAGGAAAATAACCAACGATGACATTTTGTATTCAGGGATGCAATGAAAGCCACCCGACACCACGAAGGATGACAAGCGATTGAAACAAACACAGGCGAGGGACGGTGAGAGTGTTTCAGGGCCCCTTTAATAGTGGCAGAAGTCAGCCCCGCAAACGTGCCACTCTAGATAGGATAGGGTACAGGGGGCGAAAGAGCGGTTAGGCCGAGGGCAACACTGACCGAGGCCGCTTCCAGCTGCCAGAATGGGCACCCTCTGTCCGAGGATGCCACTGCCATTCACCAGGCTGTCGAGCATGGGCGAGCCCCGAGAGGAGGAGCGGGGGGAGAGGGTGGAGCCGTTGAGCAGTGTGTCCAACAGCTGGTGGTGTGAGCCCAGGCTGCCGCTGCTGCCGCTGCTGGGACGCCCAGAGGGCAGCAGTGGAGGGGGCGAGGTCTGAGCATTAGGCTCCAACGTCAGTCCCGGCACCACCTGGCCGTTCAACATAATCTGGCCTGCATGCGGAAAGGAGGTGCAAACAATGTGGCTCAGCACACTGGCTACAGAATCCCTTACGACACCAGTTCCATGATTCATCCATGTGGGAAACCACGGCTGCCCAACAACATGGCAGTCAAACGCAAAGGCCTCACCTCACGGCCACAGGAGTTCCCCGGCATTATCCACGGTAAGGTCCTCCTACAGTACTGAGCAGATAGTCATCCTCTGCTACTGCCCACCTCATGCCTACACTCTCCCGCGCTTTCTCTACCTTCCATATCAGTGCTTGGTCAAGTGTGGCTGCACGGTGCATTACTCAGCTAGTGGTAATTCTTTTTACTTTGCTTCAGAAAGAGAGTAAAAACTTCAGCCCATGACCAAGTCACAGCTATGCCGACTGAATAGTTGCCCAATATGCAGGCCATAATTATATACGTGTATTAAATGTAAAGAAACTATTTAACTGAGGCACAAAAAAAATGGCAAAACTTTGTATTTATATATACAGTGTCGCCATTGTTGTTGTCATCCCTTGCAAATAGAAGCAACTCAATCTCTGCCTTGGAGAGAGGCTTGCCTCGCCGCCATATTCGAGTCGGGAAAAAAAAACGGGCTTGAAAACTATTTTTCTCCTTGTAAATATTTGAGAATCTAGTGGACAACCATTGCCATCTGGTGTAAAAACTACTAACCAAAAACAAGAAAAAAAATTGTATGTGGCGCTGGCGCTATCTCTTATTTATTGCCGAAAGCAAGCGATGTTTCACCGTTCGGCGATTCGTCGTCTTTTCCCACTTCAGCCCTTTTACCACTGGACGGTGAATCGCAGTCTTTTGACGCGAATGAGTTAAGGGGAAGGTTCCCTCATTGGCGCCCAAAGTGATTTTTACGAGCCTTGATTCGCTCCCGAGCTACCACCGCCACCTACGGCCGAGACATGCCTGGAACCTTCTTGCGCCTAGTCAGGCAGTCATGTGCAGGCCCGAGTAACCTCCTTCCCCAATACCTCGGGCTGTAGACCGAACAGCGTATGGTCCTCGGAGGGTCACGAAAACGCATATACCCCACACACCAACATCAACGCAGACAATGCACCAGGGAAGCAGTCCAAGTCCAGTCGACCTGCGCCAGGGTGCACCAAAGCAGCAGGCACACCAGCTCAACATGCCCACTCCCACTCAAGCTGTGGCGCAACTGGTGGGCGGCTGTCAGCATGAGAGACTGGATGTGGGGACATGGCCCCTCTGCTTCAACTGTGGAGGCAGAGTTCATTACAAAAACTATTGCCCAAGTCCTCAAGTACAGCAAATCCCCCAAGGCAATGCTTTGGGCCCCGTACGAGACGAGAGGGCATGTCCAAACACATGGGTACCACTTCTTCGAGGTGCAGCCTCTCCGCCCACCGTCGCAGAAGGTCCGTTCGATTTACCTGCACTCGCTGCATCAGTTCTGTATACAAGTTCTGGTGTAGTGCCACTTAGGTGCCGCGAGCATGCAGTGCCAGTTCCGGCAGTTCAAGCACAGCTTGGCACTGACTCCTTTCAAAACGAATGGTCGAGCACAGGCCTAGCCATCTACTAGTCTTGGCGTCGCCGACCTCTATGGCTGCCAACATCCTGAACCGCATGAAAAATTTCCGAACCCAACATCGCAGCAAAGCTATGAACCAGCCTCGATCGATGCATGTGCACCTCACAGCAGCTAGTGCGAAATGCACGTGTGTTCTTTTACTCAGCACAAAAGAGGTGTGCGCATGCCTAGTGACAGTGAAAAGCAGTGCGTCCGCTGCGATTGCGACAGCCGGCGGGCGGGTACTTTCGCACTGTGTGCGCACACCTGTCCACGAGTAATAGTTCGGAGTACGCGGGCACACCAAAGTATTCACTTCTCGAATAAAAAAACAAAAGTGTTTGTAATTCGCGCATGGGATGGCTGGACACGCATGCAGTTCACTGCGTACACACTGCACAGAAATTTCCGCAAGTAGTTACAGGCCTGATCTACAAGTCCCCTGTGACGCTCCGTACGAGTCGACGAGCGGATAAACCTAAATCCCTTCGCCGCGTTTTCCTGTCTTCTAGTACACCCAGGCACTAACCTAGTACAGGCACTGCTTGCGACGGTGGTTCTAGGTGCAGACTCGACACTGCCAGTTTGTTTGCACTGCGTGTCGCAAAATGTCTTCGAAGAATAGGAGCAATCCCCTTTCTGGCCCGCCGTCTAAAGCATCGATTTCAAGGTGCGTGTGACTGCTACTGAACTCGCAGTGCTGAGGGGTGCACGCATGCCTAGTCAACGCCAAAATGCCTCCAGGTAGTGCAGTCTCAGTACGGATTCTCGCAGAATGAAAGCAGGAATGCTTTTAATATGCGCGCGCAAAAAATTAGTTTTGACAGCAAATGTAGTGGGTGCATATCGAATGCGAACATATCCATTGTCCGAGATTTCCGGAGTACTAAGAAAATCAAACCGCGGTGCCGTTTCGAAAGACTGAAGCCGGCAGATTTTTGAAAAATAAATGTTGTTCGTGATCTATCTAGTCCAATCTGTATGTTCTGGCCCAATTTCCCGACAATGAAACTTAAGCTTCAACAAATTTTTTTCACAGGTCCCATGAATTTCATTGAAGCCGGATTCTACTTAGCTTAGTTTTCAGCACACAATGTGATGTTATTACGACCAGTTAGGGTTTCAATCTCAAAGTGGCAATTTTATGCCCACTATTCATGCCCACAGTGCAGAGTGTCCTTACCTCCAACACACTCCCTTCCTGGCAGAACACATACACACAAAATACTACAAAAAGAGAGAGTAAAGACAAAGCGGTGCCCCACCAGCATTGTTGAGTGACACTGATCCAAGCTTGGCCAGGGCTGTCAGGTTGTTTAGCACATTTTGCTCTGCAGTGGAGACGCCCAGCGTCGGGTCCAGCAGCAGGTCGGCCATTGTTACTGGAACGTCGGTGCCTTGCTCGGAGTCTTCAGGGCCTGTATCAGCCATGTTGGCCAGGCGTGCCAGGTTATACTGTGCAGCAGCGCTTGTCAACAGGCCAACGTCCAGGGGTGGTGCCGCTAGTGCTGCAAAGGGGTCTCCCGCACCACCCACTGCCGCGTCCTCCAATGAAGACGCAGCGGAGTGCAATGGTGGCGACAGGCTGCCACTGCCAGCAACAGCAACCGCAAGAGACGGGGCACTGGCGTGGATCGGAGACATGCTTGCACACGCAACAGACATGGACGTGCCATTCCCAGCACCGCCTCCGAGTGACGATGATGTGGAGTGCAGCGGGGACATGTTGCCCCCGCCCAGAGAGGAGGAGATGGAGTGGATGGGTGAAGTGTTGCCCACCAGGCCCCCACCGCCGCCTCCATTCACAGGAGAGGACGAAGGAGGGGTTGGCGATGCCGAGAGTGGGGCTGGCGGTGGGGGCGGTGATGGAGCGGCCCGGGGTCTTCGCAGTCGGCCACATACCGAACCCAGTGCCTTCTCGAAGCGTTCGAGATCAAACTCAAAGCCCATCTCACTAAGTGCTTCCAGCTTTGGTGTGCCCGCAATGAGGTTCCTCAGGCGTGTGGTCACCAACTGCAAGAAAGTGGATCACAAATGTCGGCCATCCAATTCATACCTTCGCTCACTATGCAGATATGCTGCCACAACTTAACTTACACTGCGATTTGTATATCAGCAACGAAACGCTTTCATATACAGCATTCTTACAGAACTCCCAAACAGGTAATGCGGACAAATGAAGAAATTTCAAGAGTCCGCTTTACCATTCCAGCAGCCAACTGCCAAGCCAACACCCCCACCACTAGGGTTCACATTAGAACAAAAAGCACTACTTTAATTCTATGTGGTATTTAAAGCAAGCCACCCCTTCAGTTCTTGTATGTCCACGGTTTAAAATGGCACTTCACTGATTCATACAGGCAACTTTTTGCAGAGAGCTTTGAAGAAATTTTGCTGTAGGGAACTTGCTGAAATGCACGCCATTGGTTGCTCTTGACATCAAGGAATACAATAAGGGTGAAATTATACTGCCTATCATACAGAAGTTCAGTAGTAGGGATTTGAATTTTCCACTTCAGAAACGAGAAGAAAAATTTGTATTTCTGTTTCTGAAGTGACTTCAGAACTCTACAACTCAACTTCCATGATAAGCAGAGTAATAATTATACCCTTATAGCATTCCTCGATGTCAAGAGAAACCAATGGCGTGCGTTTTATTTATCAAGTTCTAGGTGTCCATGCATACTGTATTTGTGTAATTTGCACACACCAAACTTTTTACCCGGGTTTTTTTTTAAAACTTTCATTCGCATATTTTGCGCTCTCTGCGGTGCCAGACCATCAACACGTACGGGGATGCGCACAAGGCAGGCATGGGAACATCTGCGCAGCCACGAAAGATGAGCCAGACCACCAACACGCACGCGGATGCACACAAGGTAGGCTTGGGAACATCTGTGCAGCCACGAAAGACGAGTGGTGAGGGGAAGAACTACATGACGTTTACCCGGTTCACCCGCGCTGGCGGTTGCTCTTCTGGACAAACCGTTGCGAAAGCGAACTTCCGGTAACCTCCATCACGCGCCGGAATCCGAAACTATTGAACTGTTTGCTGTTCAGAGTGTCACTAGTCTGCCTGGCCGCATGCGAGGGTGCCAGCTTATTGCCTCTTTATATTCATTTGCCTGTGACTGCAGCTTTATGATCGAATTGTTGAACGTTTATTGCCTTGAGCCGCGCACGCACCCCCATGCTGTCCCACAGGGAACTACCGTATTTACACGATTGTAAGTCAACCTTTTTTTTTTTTAATTTGAAAATCCGAACTGGGGGGTCGACTTACAATTGAAACGAAAACATCGCACAATAAGTGAAGGCGAGACAAATGAGATATCAGGCATGCTACAGCATGGTTGCATTTTTGCTGCATGGCTCCGTTGCAACGCTCTTGGTGCTGGCCTTGTGCAGCTGCTATGTCAACACGCAAAACTGGCATCGCCTCCCCGTGCGCGCGGGCGTTGGCCGATGACGGCTATCGATAAACAGCAAACTGGCACCCCACATGTGGCTGCTGACTGTGGTTGCTGATAAGCGGGCGCGGACCAATAACGCAATCGCGTTCTAAAAGAAGCTCATGCGTCCAACAAGTTTTCTTTTTACTTTCAAATGTGTGCTCGGCGCTCGAGGGAGTGTTGATAGTCGATGGAAGGGCCGCTGTTCCAATCGAGGCGGCACCCCCCCTCGGAACGGCAGCGGTGTTGGAGAGTGTCGGTAGCCGACGGAACAGCCGCGCCATTTACGCGTAGTTTCTCTTTGGCTCTGACACACTTCACTACTGCCGGCCACGTTTCACAAGTTTTTAATGTAGTGCTTCGTGTGTCATCATTTGTGCTCCAAGTCCGGCAAGCGACCAGCGCTCGTTCATGGTTACATTCAAGATGGCTGCCATTCTTTACGCCGAAGAAACGAACAGCTGCCCGCCGGGACGAAAGTTCGACGTTCGCAACGGGTGTGGCAGCTGCAGCGAGGAAAATTTTCAGTTGTTCCACGCAATGTCGTGATGCGGCTGTTTGCGAAGTGCGGGATTTCGCTAGACGACATCAGAATGACGTGCTGTGGCACCGCAGCAGCGATTACAACGGCAGCGCTAGTGAGGACAATGGCACAAGTGTGGACAGGTAGTCCAGTGACTAATACATTTTTGTTCTGAAATGTGCTCACGGGCACGCCCACGTGTGGCAGCCGATAGCGGCTGGCAATAAACGACGGCCGCTGGATAATGCTATCGTGTGAATTTTAGAAAATGTGATGTGTGGGGGGAGGGGGGGGGTCGACTTACAAATATGGTATATAATAAAATATGGTGCATATGGTACAAATATGTAAAAAATATGGTACATAATGTGGGGCAGGGTAGGAGGGGGTATGCGTTCTATATTTTGGGTCAACTTTTTTCTGGCCAGCGATGGTTACATGTTGGGGGGGGGGGGGTCGACTTACAAATATGGTACATAATAAAATATGGTACATATGGTACAAATATGTAAAAAATATGGTACATAATGTGGGGCAGGGTACGAGGGGGTATACGTTCTATATTTTGAGTCAACTTTTTTCTGGCCAGCAATGGTTACATGTTGGGGGGGGGGGGGGGGGGGGGGGGGGGGGGGGGGGGGGTCGACAAATGGGTGGTAACACACAGTGTATACATTGTGTGTTACGACCTTGCAAGTTCGTTTAGGACATGTTTGTGAAATCTCCGCATAATTTGCGCACGCCCTTTTTGAAGCCCTAATTTAAAAAAGTGCACAAATTATGCGAGTAAATATGGTAGTTAAGAGGCAAACGAGCAAGCGTGTACTGCTGCTAACATTAACTCGACAGACATGCTACAAAACCTAAACTGGCATCGATGAGTCTGAAGGTAACAAGTCAAAGGCTGTTTCCAGCATAAAGCCTTTTGAAGCCTCCAGAAACGATGCTTACCTGCTTGAGGGAGAGAAGTTCGACAGCATTCGCATGTTCCAACAGGCGATTCACAAAGCGACATGCTTCCTCGATGTGCTCTGTAGTCTTCTCTGCTATGTGCAGAGAGTCCATTATGTGCAGCTCTTCCTCAGAGTGCAGTTTTTCCAGCTCTTCTAAAAGTTCTTCTTGGCGCTTTTCAAGGAGCGACTTGTACTTCTCAAATGTTTCCTGCAGGGCAACGCAAGAAAAATCCTAAGACATGAAGAACACACACCAGTGCTGACTACTAGTCGCCACTCGCGTGTCTGTTCTCTTCTGTCCCGTTCTTTTTGCTCTGTGCTCCTTCATAATGTGACAAGCATTTACAGGTGATTGATGTGGCCTGGTTTCCTAGTGATGAAAACTTTACTAATTGTGAACAACTCTGGGATACCAAGCTGCCAATATGGACTGCCTGCTTTCTCTCACACATGAGGCCACAGTTTTGAGCCAATGACCTCTTTTCTGTGGACCCACATGCACCCCTTCACAAGGATAGGCTGATAGCATTAACAAGAAAAGAATTACTCAATCTTTTGTTTTGCCAGCAAAGTGACTGGTAAAAAACGTCTGATGTTTACCTAACTGTAGCCAAATAATTTTCTCAGTAAGAAGTGATCCTCTCGCTTTTGCCGAGTAAGCTGATGTTTGTCCAGCAGCAAGACTGAGAAAATGGAATTTAGAAATTTTATCACAATTCGATTCGAACTCGTGCCGTCCATACTGAGAAGGACTGGCTGTCATTGTTTTCAAGTGAATAGTGGTGTCACCTAGCCTCTGCGATCCACGCCCAGAAATTGGTGCCGACACACGTTTTGATTACGAAATTGGCTGGTGATGGAGACACCTGTATTTCAGGTTTTGACCTTTTTTAACATATAAATGCTCCGTTTTCAGTGTGAGTGATCTCTCTGTGATTAGAATGTGGTATTTTATCGATATAGGCCAACTTTAATTTATCCTCAGCTTCCCTTTAATACCCCTTTGGATTCCATGCAATCACTATAACAATGACAAACGTTCCAAACGTTCATGCGGCGCCTAAGCTGGTTTTGTGTTCAATAGGCAAGCACTGAACAATCTTCTGTTCCGTAATGGGGATCAACTATTCAATGGCAGAAATTGCTAACATAGCATTTAACTCAAAACAAGCAAAAAATTAAGAGGTAAACTATCACATCACAACTAAACTCATGTCATATGTCTAAGGAAATTTCAGAATGAGCTGACAAAGGTGTGTGAATACCAAATTTCTTCAGTACAAGGTGAATGAACCACAGGAGCCAAGTATGATATGCAGTAGTTTTTTGTTAAAATTTCACCAGTTCCAAAACATGAGGCCGATAAAGTTGACTGAAGAGCAGATAGTGTCCTTAAACAAAAATGTCTGCAAGAATGCAGCACAGCTGATATGCGCATTTTTCAGTCCGATCAGAATACAAGGCCTCCAAAGCTGATTTTTATGAGCATCATTACATGTTTCAGCTCACTCAACGCGCATAGCAAATATGCGAGAAAGGGCTGCAAGTGTCCCAATACACCATCTAATGCAGAGAGAATGTCCTGCATTGCCAGAAACACTCAATGCCGTTAGTGTTTGCAAAGAAAAAAGAGCAGTAGATAAGCAGACTAACATAAAGCACGGGGCTACTCCACAAGAGAACGAGCAATAAAAAAATGAAAAAGAAAAAAAGGAAAAGCGTTGGAACACTGCTTCCACACCTGAATGGAGGTCTTGGCCGTGTCTCGCTGCTGCTGCAGGTCCGTCAGGCCATTCTGCAGCTGCTCAACAGATTCTTCAAAAGACTGTACATGATTCCGGCTTTCTGTGAGCAGTGCTTGCAGCTCCTCTCGTTGCTTGGCACCAGCCTCAGTGGCCCGTTCACACTCGTGTTCAGGGGGCTTGTGCTCTCCTAACGTGCATTCATTGCAGATGGGCACCTGCAGCACACACACAGCAACATGCAATGGCTCAGCATTGTCAACAGCACGGAGCAGGCCCATTCAGGAAGAAAAAAGTTCAAGGCACACTCATGAAACCCGACAAAGTTTCAGCATCAGCTGTTATGCAGGCCTTGGCCATGGGTAAGAAGTTCAATGGGTAGCCATGGAACATCCATGCAATCCTTACTTCATATACCGAACACGGTAGACCATAAAACAGATACAGTAAGTAATCAACTGATTTTTTGGACTTCAAAAATTCGGACTTTGGTGAGCAACCATCACGCACCTCATAGGAACGTGTACCCTGTGGTGTACAAAAGTTCAATTTTTCAGACTAAAATAGACACCAGCAATGCTGTAGAGGTCCCTTCTTCAACTGCAAGTTTGGTATTTGACCCAACATAGATGCAAGCGGACGTCGCTGTCCCAAACAACTAGCCCTTCACTGCCATGAAAGGCGCACTTGAATATAACAGAATGGCTTGGAAAGGCTGGGCAATTTGTACCTCACTAGATCAGGTCAGGCTAGATTAGGTCACGGGTGGTATCTGCAGATATGTAGATGATTTTCTGGTGTTGGCTGAAAAAGACAACTTCAGTAGGAGAATAGCAGACATCTGGAAACTTTTCTGTGAATGCACAAAGGGACTGCCCTCCGATCATGCTCTCAAGTCTAAAGCTGTTTTTCAAAAAATGACCAATTACACAGGGTGTATTCCCCATGGTCACAGAAACCAATGTTTAACTATTCATTTGGGCACTCTAAAATTGTTAAAAATAAAAAAATGGAATTGCAGTGCCTTATATTCACTCAAGCCTACAAAACTTTTGTAACCACTGTATTCCTGATAGTGTGCTGTTACAGGCTCGCAGGCTCAAAAATGCGGAATTTCCTGATTGAGAAGCGGTTCTTCTGTTCGGTGGGAAAAATTTGTGTGCAAAGAGTGCAACTGTTTCTTTGGGAGAACACCTCCACTGCACTGCACGGGGATGGGGAAGGGGGGTTGCTTGCAAGAAGATTTTGCAATTGTAAGAGCGAGGCTTGTAAATCCTAAAGTAGATCAGGTGGATAAGGAAGTGGCTGTTATTCCATATATATACACAGAATAACACAATCTGAAAAATATGGCAGGCCTTTTGGGGTTGGCTCTGTTGCCCCATTAGGAACAGTCATGAGAAGGTTGTAAACTTCAGTCCATTCAAAGCGCCAATTTAACACAGGTGAAAGCTTATGGAGAGTATATATAGGCTGAACCGGCCAATACATTAAAAGTAGTCTGCTTGAGCACAACTGACTCTCGGACTCTAGCTATTCTCATTTGATAGATCACTGCCACAATAGCAGAAAAGAGAAAAGAAAAAGTGCCACCCTTTGGTTACTAACACAAAGATTTTGTTTCGCCACCAGGATAAAAGAACAAGAGAATTAATGGAGGCATATTTCATCCGAAAGAAGCAGCTACGATGTGCAACTTCATCACTTGTTCATAAAGATGTTGCGTTTCTTGACCATTCATGATGATGATGACTAGGGGTAAAATAAAGAAGGGGTGGTTTGCGAGGGGGGGAAGGGCTTGGTTTTCTGACAGGGGCTCACCACAAGGCAGATGAGTTGATAATGTTATATTCCTTGAAAGTGCTGTGCGCAAGTGCTCTAGGATCTTTTGTGCCACATGACTGATGAAAAGAAAGGATGATGATGAGGAAAGGGTCGGTTGTATTGCACACATTCTAAAGCTCCTCATGAATGAATTTCGTGCATGGACGACGCACGGCGACCACTTTCATGAGCTTGGCCTGGCTCTGCTGCCCTCGGCATGTCGCCAATGAACGCCGATGAAGTCTAGACGGGAAAGTGAACACGCCGCTGCGGGAACTGCGCTGCGCCCGGAGTACGATGGGCCCGGAACAAGAACACGAAGATGGTGAAACAATAAGACCCGAGAAACAGCCGAAGCAAGCATTCCACCGGCGTTGGCCTTCGTCATTGGGCCTAGCGATTAGAGCCAAATTCGGCACCGTACCCAGCGATATTGTCACCGACAATCGTAGCAGGACGTAGGAAGCACAGCCGTTTACTGGGGCGAGGCTCACCAAACTGCCGCGCTCATTCAAGACAAAGACGACGTTCGGCCACACGCTGGGAGACAGGTTCGGCTACCATATGGCGCCAGCAGAATGTCAGCAGTGCGGCAGTATGCACTCTGCAGTGGCTTGCGTATAATGAGAGGCATCTTGCCTGTCATCGAAACGCCAGTTGTTTACGGTTTTACGATAGAAAAGTCAGGGTTGCGGTACGTTTTGCCGCGGGTACGCTGATCTCGCTTTGAAATGCACCACCATTTCATCCCGCGCCCACAGTCTCCATGAAGCTTACACCTCCCATGCGCTTTTCTGCTACCTCTTTTCGTATTCGGGACGAAATACTCAGAACAGATGAGTTCCGCAAACTCTGACTACTGTTCAAGTTCGCACGGCAGAAGACATTCAAGGACAGTACGAACTCGAAACCACGCGGGTGCAATGTGCCCACTCGCGCAGAATTTCAGCATCGCAAGTTAAGAGGCTCCCTTTAAGCTTGAATTTCGCTTTGTTTGATCAAGTTTTCGATCCTCCTGCAGTTTGAATTAATGAGGTTAAACTGTACACATTACATGGCAGCTTGGGCATTGGCAGCGAGTGCGCAAGATGATGTGTTAAGAGGTTACCAGTCATGGTACCGCAGATCTGACGGAACGTAATATGCCTGTGTTCACTTTGGTTGTACAGCGAGTTACTTTTTGGTGCAAGGACTGAGCCTGCGTGACTGCAAGGTATGAAACAGAGTAGTCATTAGTAACGGTTAACATGACACCATTTGCAACAAAAATGTAACAAGGTGCCTCATCTGACTAAAAGGTATGAATAACACATATTCTACTTGATGGGTGGTTGTTTCTAACAGTTGCACACTTCCTTCATGAGGAATGGTGACGAGAGTACACATCTCCGGCAAATGAGTTGTGGTGAACTCATTAGGTTGCGAATGGTAGTGAAGCTACTGCCATTACATTTTTGAGTGTGGCAACCTGTCAATGCCATGAAAACTTAACGCAGTAAGCAAGTAATGGCATTAAATTTATGCGTGTGGCACAGATGTAATTTTGGCTCCGGAGCGTTAAGGCGATACTTCTACAGTGAAACACCGATGGGTGCTGTTTCTTCAGGTGTTTCAAATACGCATGTTTCTAGGCAAGAAAAATGATAGCGCCAAGAGGCTGAAACATTGGCATCCACATACAAGTGGAGTCAAAAGTAAACTGACACAGTCCTGACATAGCCTTAACAGCTGACCTAGGTTAGTGGCCGTATTGTGCCTGCGTACAAGTGTTTCACTGCCATGTCTGTGTGCCAAAATATTCCGCGCTCACATTTATACCCCAACTGCTTGCACGCCTTGAATATGCAAGTTCCCCTTCATATATGAAACAACAGAAGCCACCCCAAGACGACTGAAGCCAGCAGCTGGACAGACAGCGGAACAAATGCAGGAGTGGGCTGCCTAGTGAGCTGCCTTGTGCTTGGTAGCAGAATGCCACAACCAATGGGTCACGATGGTGGACATTTTTTTATGCCCAGCACAGGAGAAATCGCAGATTGGTTTTGACACGTCAAAGCTACACATGGAGCATGATTACTGGTTCGACTTTCTGGTTGAAACAGGGAAAAAACAAAAGAAATATGTACACCGAATTCAGTTTTAGAATGTCTGTTAACTGAAAAAGGTCAGTATGTCAGTATTCTAGATATGCAAGGCATAGCTACAGCTGGCTGTTGAGTACGAGTCACACTCAGTCAAAGTAGAAAATTTAGTAGGGAAGCCAGGAGCCTGATGAGAGGTTGTATTGCTGGATAAGTAGCACAGTTGTGTGATTTGAGTTGTTGCTCCTCTTGCTTACACGCCCCAGCTTAGAGCAATTAACTAGGTTTATCAACTGTGAAAAAGTACAGTGTTCTGTCTACCACAACAACTGAGCCGTAGTTCAGTGCTGCCATCAATATGCAGACCCTGTTATGCCCTGCCTTTTCCTCAACGATAACTTTAGCATCAACCTAGCTCTTAGAAGTAAAACTTCCACTTGCATTTTTTACTGCTGGCTGTCTCGTTTAACTTTCGTTGCCTTTTTAATGATGGTAGCAACTCCTCCGGCAAGCACAAGCCCCAAGAATTACCATTTGTAGATCAATTGCCGGTAAATAAACTGCACATATTAATAAAAAATGCAGCGACAGGCTCTAAGCAACTTTTGACCACGCAGGATTGCCACATTAAATCACCGAAAAAGTCAGTAATTTGTCACGAATAACATTAGTCGGGGAAAAAAAAAAGAGAAACTTGCATTCCACTCCTACTGAAATGCAGCCAGCTGGGATTTGATTCCATGACCTTGGGTACAGCAGTAGAACACTGCACCCACCGAGACATTGGGGTGGGCACAGAAATTCTGCAGAGTGGTTCCAATTTTGACGAGTGAAACCGTAATGCAACAGGCTGGAAAGCATTTGTGCAAAGGTGATAGCACGTGTGGTGCATCGGTTACTTTGAAGCACAAACTGCACAAAAAAAATCCCTAGAAAGGTCCGACATGTATTAACTTAGATATCAAGCCCAGCAGCACTTGCCTGGCAGGTGAGGCAGTAATGCTTGAGCAGCTCGCTGGCATGGGTGGGGCAGGCAAGCGGCCGATGCACCTCTCCTATCTGATTTGGGTCTGGAGCTCCCCCCAGCTCGTCAAAGGTCACCACCACATGGCTTTCGAAGCAACGCATGTAGCGGTGCGCAGTCACACAGTTGTTGCACAGAAATGACGCACAATCCGTGCAGCGTGCCACCGCTGTTTCCTTGGCCTTGCACGAGGTGCACACCATGCTCAGTGTCTCCAGTGCAGCCCGATCGAGCTCGTTCACCATCATGTGCTCCAATGGGCAGCTGTCCACCACACCCCGTCCCACCATCTGCGGCAAGGATGATGCCAGGCATGCTTCTTTCCATACCAGGACAAAAACTGGCATTTTTTCAAATTTTTGACTGAACAAACTGTTACATTAGCGTGCAGCACATCAAAATGAAGCTAAATAAATGCGCTATCTGATAGTATGCACTTCAAGCAAAAATATTGGGCAGTAATGTGAAATTTTATTTGCCTAATAAATTTTGGTGAAAATTATGGCAAACATTTTGACGCTAGGCTTATAACACCAAAAGAAAAAATATAACAGAAGTTCTGAAAGGTACAAAACACTGCTTGTTTTATTGCATAAAGCACCTTCCTGAAAGTTTCAATGTACGACTGACAAATACCTTGAGCTACAAAAATGCATTTGCTGCCCCATTAAAGCAGCCATTTTTAGGAGGTGTTACAAAATCTATTTTTTTCCATCAAATGTTTTGATTTGAAAAGGCTGAAAAGTATAAGCGCATCTACTAACATCAATGCTCTTCTGAATGATAGACCGAACTGACATCTGCTTCCAGTGTTTCGGCCAATAAGGTGAGGCCGAAACTGAAGCTTTTTATTATGACACAAACTCGGAATGCAGGCCCTTTTTCTGATGAGATATCAGATTTTTTTCGAGGCTGTTTGCCGAGGATTAGCACCCAGGAGTGGGGTCACGCAGGGACCCAGGGGGGCCTGTGGGCTTAGAATTCTCTTGCCGAATAAAGTTGTACCATTGCTACTATCCAGACTAGACATACTTGTTCATGTGGACGGAAATCTTACTGCAGCTGCTGAGAAAAAAGAGGCCTATAACATTACTACATCTCACCACCTGTCTGCTCCACAGCACAGGGTGGAAATGGCTTCGCTGGACAGCGCACAGTGGGCAGCAGGTTCTTTTTTCGGATACAATGGCTCTATCTGTAGAGATGGCAGTACCAAATCTTGGCCACAGTACTACAAACATCCCTATTAAATCTTACGTGGCACAAAAATTAGTACAGCGGTATCATGTTGAAAGCAACACTCCCGGATGGATAGTAGTTGATGATTTGGGCTGGTTTCTTGAGGTATCCATCGTCAACTAAATCAAGACTGTCTGACTATACAACAAAACTAACGACAAAACCAATTTCGTTTATAACATGGTCTGGATAGCAAGGAGTTTTCAATGCTCACTAAAATAAGTTGCGCACTGACACTTGCAGGTGACAGCTGCCTTTCCGAAAAGCCTTTTCTTCCCTGGCACGGCCCCTCTATCCCCTGCAGCCTGTAGTGTCAGTCCAGTCTTTAGCGGTTTGACCTACACTAGACAGGCACCTCACGGGGCTGGATGCAACAGCTAGGAATGGCTCTGCACACGTGCAAACTTGTTGCCGTCATTTTCAAAAAGTGAGCGCAATGGTCCATGAGAGGCAATTCTTGCAGGACATCATGGACTCTAGGCATCATCGGCACATGCTAAAAAATAGATCATTTGATCGTCATAGCGCGATACCACTCGAGAATAAAGCAGCTAATGATCCTCACAGGATACCCTCCAGCTAATGATGTCGACCAACTGTCATGATGACATGCTTCATCCCATGCTGTCACTGCCAATGTGAGGGCTTTCCAGGTGCAAAAGGAATTAACCACGGTTGAACTTGATTACAGTTGTCAATGTCTCAACAACCAGTCAATGCCACTGTATCGAGGGCCTCCTTTAAGCAGCATTCACTGCTTCGTTCACGAGTTGTAACTGACTATACTAAGTTAGGATCAAATTTCACAAATGAGCATGAGTTATGTGTCCTAGGGGTATCTTGAAAACTGACATTAAAAGGTTGTGTTGCATTGTTTTTTCAAAATTATTTGATGGGGCACATCTCGTGAACTATCGATTTGTACCACACTCATCAGAAGGCAAACTGTGTAGGTGCTGTTTTTGACGTCCCACGGTGGGCGGCAGTGGTTTTGCTGCCCACCAGTTCGGCTGGTAGCCCATGACGATGAGACTGCACACCTCCTGCCCATCACTCGATTATGTCACGGCTGGACAAGAAGGGGCCTAACTTGAAAACGTACAGTATGGTCCACTGTTAAAGGGAACATGCGGTCGCGTGTCGTTCGCTTTACGCGAGGCGCTGCTGCGGGAAGCCGGCAAGAATGCCACGCTGATTATGAACCAGTTTTTTTTCGGCATTCTGTCCCCTTGCATGGATCTCATTTTTCACACCCTGACTACCTCTTCTCGCTGCTGAATTGGCTTTTTCCATTCTGTGGTCGTGTTTTGTGCGAAATAAGCAACATTTTCTCCGGACTAGGTTATCCACGTGTACAGTACACGTTGAGTGGCATATGAACCAAGGCACTCACATGTGGATAATCTTTTTAAATTTTTGTTGGAACAAAGCAGTCTCCATGACAACAGCACAGAAGCACGTGTGTAGCAGCTTCGCTTCCTCCTCACTGCTGCCTTTCTATGGACAGCTGCTCTGGCAGACTTGGAGAGCCAGCACACGACGCTCCAAGGCATTTTGCGCACGCAGAAATACCACAACTGACTATCAGGGAAACCAAGGAACAAACACATGCACACTTGCAGACACTCACTTTTGTCCTGTAGCCGCAGTCGGGACATTCAAGTTGACTCTTTCCGATGGCCTTGTTGGCTGCCGCCTGCTTTTCTAAAGACGACTCAAGACACGACTCGCAGTAGATGTGCAGGCAGGCCAATATTCTGGGTTGCTTGTAGCCAGCGTTGCATATGGCACAGACCGGATCACGCTCCTCGGAACCGCCAAGGGGCGACAGATTTCCACTCTCCATCGCTGAAAAATACCGCAGCTCACCATCACAAAAATGTGTGCTACGAGAGTCCCTGCTAGTAGAAGTCAGAAACCAACCACACCTGTTTTAATTAACATGGGATGCAGAGCTTAAAATGTGAACTTTTCTCAAAACTACAGCAGCGAGCCGAAAAGCTAGTGCCATGAGTGGAAAAAAAAAATACTGAGTGAATTGAAGAGTGAATTTGAAGACTACAGGAAATGGCTGCAAAAGGCTGCGCACACAATTCCGATGCAAATGATGCCTGGCACGACTCCACTCACAGAAAGGCGTTTCCGCTGAATTACGAGGCCCAATTAACGGGCCTCTCGGTGTAGTTGATATATATATATCGTTATTGACGTTTAACATTTTGAGTGACCGAGGTTTTCCACCAACGCTTCCGCGAAAAAAAAAAAAAGTGGTTCGGCTCAGCTGGTTGCACTGACGACACATGCCTTTCGCATTAGCGTCAGGTCAGGCATTCAGCGGAAGCAAAGCAAACGCAACTAACGCAGAATAATTACTGCGCCTCCCAAGCAGTCTGTCTCACACAAACACAGCAATCTCTACATCGCGGTGCTTCGCCGTCTGGGTCTTCTCTGCTCCAGCCACAAAGGATAAACAAAAACCAGTCTTAACGGGAGTGTCAAAAAGCGCTAAATCAATCAGCAAGGCGTCCTGCTACTAATGAGCTCAGAATTTCAGCAACCAAACAATGTTAGCGTGTCAAAATCCCAGCCCAGAGCGGGGAACGATTTTTTCTTCACTATCCAAACAAAATTACGATATGTGGGACACCGTACTGCGACGCGAAAGGAAGTTCCGTTTAAACACCGCTTAGAGATTCTGGCGCTGCACAAATATCGCTGCACGCAATTAAATGTAGTTTCTACAAGATACGTGCATTTCCTGTGCCCTATGCATCCAAAAGTCAGCTTGCAATATTTTTTTGAAGTCACCTTCCCTTAAGCCTAACATGCGTTTAATGTCCACTGCCCAGGTTCATCAGATATCGGCACAAATTACAACGCTACAAGGCAACAGCCGCCGTTAAAATACACACTTCCTTTTCTATCTAGCACTAATTACCGTTAGCCGAGCGATAAGGAAAATGCAACTGTCCAAACCTTTTTCTTCCGTCATGGAGATCCTGCATAAAGTACAACCGCCATACTCAAGCAAGGTAACCGATGGGATACTGGGGGGCTCTTATTGGCTGCTGCCGAAGGAACTTCTGCCACTTCTGCTTCTGCTCGAAGCTAACGACGACAGCGCCTCCGCTGGTGCAGGCGTTTGCGAGCAGACGAAAATTAACACATTGACGACAGCGAAAAATCAAACCACTTTAATGCCAAAAATAAAAACTTTGGTCAAATAAATACGACACAAACATTACCAGGTCATAACCTAGCATTTCATTCAGATTTATAACACCGAGCGAAGAGGCAGTCCACACGTAACCACTGGTCGGAGGTCAAAGAAACGTTGCTAATTTCAGAAACTCGAAAAAGATTTAAAAGATTATTGTGCACGTTTCAAGTACGCGGTATTTACAAATGCAATCTGCCCCATGGGTCCTCAGTTCGGCAAAGTTGAGGTCGGCGGCTCGTGCAATCGGTTCAACGCCAAGTCAGTCCATTTTTGTTCCTGTTCCTTCAGGGTTTCATGGATATTGCTGTTGTCAGGCTCAGGGTCCGGTAGTTCCATGACGGGCACGGCGATGTCTTCGTCTGGCAGCTTATCTTCCCGCCACTTCGAATCGACGACGTCGATCATTCTCCCATCGCGAATCACGTCGCTGTCCATCATGCGAGACCTCCGTCTAAATGGCGGCCACAAGCGCTAAGCACAGTGCTCACACGAAGGGCTCGAACACCGTCCGCCGGAGAACAAACAGGCCGACGTACCGTTAACGCCGAAGCAAGCCAGCGTACGACGACAATGCGATAAGAACCAGCTGCATTCGCCGCACGATATTCAACACACAAGCACCATGACGGTGGGCCGGCCTCCGTACATAGTTGCTAACCGAGCTCCAACGCGCCAGCGCGAACCGCGGAACAGCAATTTTTTTTTTATGTTTCGTCTTTCACCAAAAATCGGCACGAAGGCTAAAACATGCTTCACAATGATATGTTTATAAAATTCCTTTGTAAAGCAAAAGGCGATCAACATGTGTAAAAAATATAACAAAAGGTTCATAAAACAAAGCAGAAATGCAGCATAAAAGGAAAATAACAAATAGCCCCCTCCTAAAACAGCAGACAGAGGTAGATCAGTCAGTGCTAAAACGCTAACAAGAAACAACATATGCGTAAGGTGCATTGGCTCACAATTCTTGCTGTACAGTGCAATATACTCCATGAAATGTTGCACCAATGGAGAACATGAGAAACATGACCTAAAATTTAACAAATAAATCAGTTCATATGCATGCAAGCTATTTCACGAGGATGTCTCTATTTCACATGCACTGTAAGAAATCACCTATACAAGCCCATAGCAACATGAGTACATTTCTGGGTGAATCATTTGGTGCACAGCCATTCCATCCAAAGCTTCCGTAAAAAGGTTATTTATAACCACATACCACCAAGACCAGTTGCAGAAACACTGCTCAGCAGTACAGTTCTACTAACTATGAACTACTGACAAACTATCTACATAGTAGTCCATGGAAAGCTGGTCCTGCACACATTTTGTAACGACCTTGCTCAAAAAAGCATGGTCGAGTTCTGTTACAGTGCGAATTATATGTACAGTACTCACGGATTGAAATAGGACATTCGGAGCGCTAGCCTTGCAGTGCCACGCAGGCATGTGGTAAACCACAGGCCGGCTGATTGGCTACTGGAAGGAACAATTCTGCTTTGTAGATGTTCTCCCTCTCACGCCATACCACAATGCACCACCTTGGTTCCATGAGCGTCTACGGGCGGCGCTCCATGAAGCGACGGCCACGCGCTCCGAATGTCCTATTTCAATCCGTGAGTACTGTACCTACAAAATATATGGTGAAACTGCACCTTGGAATGAAATAGCAAAGGATCATACTGTCTGTACCACAGGCATGATAAACACCGCTGCCTGCTTTGCAATAAGATGCAGCAAACAATACAGTACTGTATAACCACTGATACACAAAATACATTAAATGAAGGTGCAATGAAAGCAACAGAATATATAGAAACTAACTCACTGCCGAGCCTTGTACATGGATACTACAAAGTGCCACTGAAAAACAACTAAACATTAGCTAGGCCTACTGACTTTCCGCAAAACCTCAGGAAGTTCCGTTGGTCTCTTCTTCGCCTTGAGCTGACGATAAAGGTTTATGACAACCTTTTTCACAGCTTTCCCAATGTCTTCAGGACTAGAACAATTGTTCTTCAGGAGAGCCCACGTATTGCAGTCTACACCAGGAGGAGGATTCTGCACAAAAAATAAATAAAGGCTTCCTAAACTAAAATGAAATGTTGGTGACAAAAGTTATCTATACACATTGGCATACAATTGTCAGCACTTACACACACTTTTGCAGTGTCTTGCTTTTAACAAGCACACTCAATTTTTGAAAATGAAATTAAAGGGAACACAATGCCATGTTTGTCGGCATATTGCTAATAACTTTTTTTACTGAGCTTCCCGCAAACAGGGTATGAAGAGAAAACCTCAAGGAGCACATCCACACATCGCCAGTGATGAAAGTTTGTTGAAAGCTAGAGCTCTTCATGCAGAGAATCAACCAATGACATGCGTGCACATTATTTTGAGGATGACGGGCAATGCACACAAGATGTCCCAAAACAAATCACAATTGTGCCATGAATGTGACGTTTCCCACAATGGTAATGAGCTGATGTAAATCAATTATACCGTACATTTGAATGAAAGTCCACAAAATTTTAATGTTTTGCCCAAAACTAATAGTAATAACTGGCATTATTGAGAATATTTTGCGATTTCCAAAGGCAACACCAAAGTGTAAATCGTGTATTGTACACAAAGAGTTAACTGCCTCGTGAGTGCCTTCAAGCCAATTTTATGTGTTTCAGAAGTTCGAAAGCATGTAAACGATGAACGTAGTGTTCATAGCCCACGTTCCCAGTTAAGAGTAACACGGGCAGGTGATATACCAGACGTTTCAGAGAAATCAGCCACTAATTTCTAAAAATAGGCGTTTTGAGGTGTAAAGATGGCTTTTGTGGCACAGTAATAAGATAAGGTAGAGAGGCTTTTTGTTTTGGCAGACACCAGAAAAGAGGTGAATCATGTGAACCAAAACAGTGATTAATGAAATTTTAATATTTAACTATTAAAGTTAGGTGCCTGGTAGTAATTTGAGATTTGTAGCTAGCCGGTAGTAATAGCCACACCAGTTTTTAGAATTTTGAAAATGAGACTGCCTTTGGCACTGTAGCTCAAGAAATTTTGACCATTTCACACCAAAAAATGCACGCTTTCAAGAACCCCCCACACACTGCAACACCCCCAGCGCACATCACTTTGCGACGCATGTGTCATGTGATCAGTCTTGTACACAATACAGAAAAGAAGTTACCAATTACGACTATAACTACTTTATTTGAAATTAACTGATTTCAGCAGTCAGTTACAGCCCCCCGAAAGTAATTGAAGAATTAAAAAGAATAACTGATTACTATTATGCTATTTTCCTTCCCACATTTATTAACATAAGACAAATGCACACAGACTAAAATGAGCCAGTGTGGCTTCCTTGATCTGTTTGTTGCAATTCATATGCTGTTAGTTTTCACCAACAGCAGTCTGTGTTTTCGTTGATATTTTTCCAAAAACATGACCAGCAACCTTGAAGACACTCTTGGTGTACACACTAAAGGGACGGGATGGTTTCAACGTACTCAGACCTTGCACACTTGCTCATAGCTAAGCTAAGCGTCGCTCTTAGTTGTTTGCATTCCGAGGGGGAAAAAACACAGGTTCAAGAAACGACGCGTTTTCGAAATTCTAAAAAAGTGATAAGGCTATAACCCACGACCAGTTACAAACCTCTAATTGCAACCAATTGCCTAACCGTAATAGTTAGAGATAATTATCAGAAAATAGTTAACCAGCTTACTAGACAACATTTATTCGCCTGTTTTCCAATATTGCCAACATCCAGCAACACTGGCATTACAGTTAAGCCTCGATATAACAAAACTAAAAAAAACTCCGGGATTTTTCGTTACATCCAGGTTTTTGTTATATGCAGTTTTCCCAAGCTGACTTGAAAGAACAATGCAGAACAGAGACCGATATAATAAATAAATGTAGGTGAAATCACCTTGACAATGTTTACAGAAGACCCCATAATTCGAAGTCATTAACGCGGAGAAATGCTTCACGATCACGCTGATAGCGCGACTCCAACAGCAGCCACCACAACTTCCAATGCGGCTCGTGCAAAGCCACTACAAGTGGGGTAGGGAAAGTGGGGGATGATGACGATGATGAATTTTTATGGCACAAGGGAATCTGTGGCCAAAGAACGCCATGGCACAAGGTTCTTTTCTTCTAATCAAGCTGGTGTCACAGACCGACTTCCCAAGCATTTCACCCTAAAGAAGCTGAGCACCAAGCGGGGGAATGCATGTACCCATTGTATCACCGGTCGGTTCCTGGCTGCACTGGGGATCTAACCTTGCATCTCCCGCATGCGAACCGGATGCTTGAATGACTAGGCCACCGCTGCGGTGGGAAAGTGGGGGAGGGGGCACCGCGGTCGAGCTAGAGGAAGGCACGTGCTTCTTTCCCTTTCCCTGTATGCCCACTGCTGTTACCTTAAGAAACGAACTCTTCGCCTTGCGTCGCCGGTGCCGTGCCGTGTCTTTTTTGCCATTTCCTAATAGTTTTCACTGCTTTTGAGCATGAACTGTAGCAGTGCTATGTGGTACGGCATTCCAAAAGCGAACACAGCAGATATGCGCTGACAGCACCGGAGCACGGTGCAATGCGTCAACTGCGGTTGCTTGTTGTGATTGCAGACATTCCTTTCACATCACTGTGCTTTATCATCGTGAAACTTTTCTGTCAAATTTCATAATTCAGTACAAGCTAACAGATAGTTCGCGTATCAAGTTTGTTTCATCAAGGTCGACCGCAGCAACACCTTCGTTACATGAAGGTATCGAATACACGCGCTTCAATGGGGGCGGAGTTGGGGAATTCAGAAACTTCGTAATATCGACGACTTCGCTATATGGAAGTTCATTACATCCACGTACTGTACCATGCTGCAAAAGCCCTCTTCATACCTCAAAAAGCCACTTAAAAATTAAGAGCCAGGTTTCTCTGAAACACCCGATACCATATATGTCGTGTATTCGAACCTGCAAAGCTGTTCCAAATACAGCTAGCACTGTCTTTTTTCTCCTTTCTGTGATATATCTCCATAGGGCTGGCTTCGTCTGGCCCAGGCCAAAGAACGGATGCATTCTGACTGACTGTTTCAAAGATAAGCTGATGTGCCATAGAGATAACATAAAACCTAATTGTGCTAGCCAGATTCAGATTCAGTGAGCAAAAGAGTGAGGGCATCAAACAAGGTCACATTAGTTTACTTGAAAATAGTATTGCTAGATTTTTTTTATCACTTTTTTCTATCTTTTCCCTGCAGTGAGTACCATTTGTAATTTTCTTTGTGACTTTTGCTTTTCTCTGGCAGAACACATCGAAGGTGCTCAGTTGGATAGACATGTATCTCAATTATACCTCGCTTCTTCAGCAGCATAACTGTAACCAACTCTACAAGCAGGTGCAGCACGTGCCCTTTCCATCCGTTGCCAGCAATGTGCACGCAGCGCTAATATCCGGCCAACTCTGCATGTTGCAATGCCGCGTCAATTGAAATTTAAACCCCTAAGTGTTTAAGCCACCAAGTCAACGAGTAAGCGTACTGCACGCCTGCACACCTTTTAGTATCCTGAAGACAACCCGCAGCACCTAATGCATGTGCGACGCTGAGATCTGGCCATGCCAGATCTCTGCCCCAAGTGGAGGCACAACCTGTCTTTTTCTGCGCTGAGAAAGCTTCCCCACAGAAAACCATGCTCCCACAAGAGGGCTTCTCCGCAGTCTTGCGCGGGGGTGCATAGAAGCCATCTTGCAGGAGTGCACTTTCTTGCTCAGAAGGGTTTTATACATTTTTTCTTTCTTTCCTCGACAGTGACAAGGGGTTGCCGCAGTTCACAGCTGTTGCCAAAGTTCATCAAACAAAGTACAGATAAAACACTAGGTCTTATGCTGATTTTTTTCACTCTGAAGCCTATGTGAAACCAACAAAATGGTCTTGCATTGTTCATCTTAGAGAATTCGTTTGTCTTACTGTAGAGCAAAGTGCATAGATTTGAAAGATTCTTCACAACAATCTCACTCAGACGCACCTCAAGTACAGAAAGCAGTGCGTTGCTGTCAACCACAACATCGGTGTTGAAATTGCCAGCAGCGGCTCTCCCTGTACAAACGATTGGGATCACAGGTTTGTCGTTCCACACAAACTCCGCAACTCTTCTAGCCGTGTGCTGCCCCCCTGAAAAATCAACAGATGTTAAGTAAGTAAACAGCTCATATGCAGGAAGGAGACAATACAACAGTAACAGGATAGACTTGTAGGTAAGAGACAGTCTACAACACAACTGAAAATTATTCGCAAATGTTGTGGATCTGTTTCACTGCAACTACCGTTTACACCACTAACGTTTCAATCAGCAGAGAGATTGCCAGAAAGTAGTGCTCACCTTCAATAAGAATGCACACTTCAAACACACGTGCAATCACAGAATCTCTTTCAGCCATGGAACTGCCCACGACCTTCACCTGGCCATGAGGGATGCCGCCAAACGTGCCGTCAGATTTCTGGTAGGCTTTCTTGCTCCAGTCCTGGGACCAAGACAAGAAATGTGCTACATGCCAGATTTCTTGCCAGGCATTCAAAGCATTCTGCTGCAAACACACAAGACCATTCTACCGTCAGTGCCAAGGCAAGAAGTCAACGCTTATCAGCTGCCATACAGTGCATGTGTCGTCATGAAGCTGAGAGCTGCAATACTGGCCAATTACATTTCCTATGCCCAGCTTCTGCAGGTCGAGGAATTAGAGGCTGAACTGTGATGATGAGTATCTGATTCACTTTTGCCTGCACAAAGGTACATTTGCTAATTATGAGAAACAAGAAAGCAAAAATGCGCACAACCTTCTTGTCCCTCTCGGGTACTATGTGGAAAACCCTGTGGAAGGGCTTCTCGGTCAGAGAACGTTCTTCACAGAAACTCTTCGCCACCAGCTCTTCGACGCCAAAGAAGCCACATGTGCAAAGGCTGACAAACTTCAGCAAGGCCAGCTCTTGCCCAATAGCACTGCAAAGAGGCCAGAACATAACATCTATGATGATCATCCAAGAAAAATAGTATGTGACAAGCACAGTTGTGGGGCAACGCAATGCAAATATGCTGAAATCGATTCATACTACATTTTGCTGAACGTATTAAGAAACTGCACACCTGTGCAGGCTTGGCACAGAGTTTGCAAAGAATGCCACATGCAAAATGCACTCATGTAGATAACCATGCTGATGTTTTCTCTCTTACACAAATGATGATGATGATGCTAGGTTTTTATGGTGCAAGGGCACCTAAGGCCAAAGAGCGCCATACACGAGGTTTTTGGAAGACTCAGGCTAAAATATGTAGAAATGAAAAAATCAAAACCAAGTGTATAGGGCCTAAGAGTAGTGAGTATGTGCATCATTATAGAGTGTGAAGAGGGTGCCTAAATATCTGCTGGAATGGCTTAAAGTGATGTATAGCGCTTAAAACTTATTTTAAGAGGAGTTATATATAAAAAGACAAAGCCAGGCAGCCTCAACCACAGTCCTTGCTTGAGCAAGAGGGGCAGGGCATCTGCCAGCTATGGGTAATCTCACTTGCACAAATGCCCGGTTCTACTGTATTATTCACCCAAACAAATGTACGTACTAGGATATGTATAGACAAAATAATATTATTTTGAGTGCCAACAGGTATGAGTGTTACGCCATACGATTGTTTTGTCGTACTGAGTCCTCGCACTAGACAGTGAACGAGTCAGGCAGTGTTATATTCCTTCAACAGTAAACAGACTGCCTGATTCCACATTTTCTTTGAATACTAGAACACAGATTAGAGTTAGTATTTTTTATATATACAGTAAAACCTCGTTGATACGTTTTATTTTCTAATTGCGGGAAAAACGTACTATCCGGGAAAACATATGATCCAAACCGATTTTGAGAAATGTAACTGTTGAATGCAGTAAAAAGTCATTTATTGACAATTTCACTTTATAAAACTGTCGATTGGCATTCCTTGGCACAAGAGCTGAACAGATCCTATTCCAGTGCTCGCTGAATTCAGTCTGCGTTCGTGCTGTCTTTAGCGAGGAAGGAAATTCGTACCGCATCCGGTCCGTCGACGGCAGTGACGAAAGTAATCAAAATCTCTTCCTTGTCATTTTCGGATGCTTCGCCCCTTTGCTCCCAAGTACTGTGGAAAATCCACCGCGGCGGCTGATTGTCGCAGTGTTTCTGCTTTTTAAGCTGCGTTTCCCAGACCAGGCCCTTTCGTGTATAAGCACATCGCTGTAGATCGTAGAAACTTCGCCTACTTCCCCTTATGCACCGCAAAGAAACCCCAGCGTTTCTCCTCTTCATATCGATCCCCGCAGAAACAGCCATCTCGAATGCTAGCGCGCTGTTGTTTTTTTTTTGTTCTTGGTGGTGATAATGGTGGTGGTTCGCCTCATTTCATCGAGGCACTGCAGAGAAGCCACCACGATGGACGACTGCAGAAAAAAACATGTCGCATGCCCTCTCGTTCGGCCCACTTGTATGTTTGTACATGTGCAGTTGCTCAATAAACGTATTATAAGACCACAATTTGTCAAAATTTTAAACGTAGTAGCCGGCAAATCGTGTTTTCCGGAAACGTATTACCGGGAAAAATATAGTGTAACTTTATGGGACATTTTTAATGTCCGCGATTTTGAGTGTACGAACCGGGAAATCATATGAACCGGGAACGTATCAACGAGGTTTTACTGTACATATAGTTTTATTTTATGCTTTCTATCATGTACTTCTGTGTAGTTCCTGCAGGTTGCACCTCAACGATATCCTCCGCTGCTGGGCACTGCCTTACAAGCCTACCTGTGGATTCGGCAGGCCCGCATGCGTATGAAGAATGTGTGACAAATAAAAGCTTATTATTACTCTATTGTCATAAAATGAGGGTTCAACAGTGATACACACGAAGGAAGCAATCGAGGTAAGGTTTAAAACAATGTGCAACAATTCTAAGCACTCTCACTGACTTGATGCTGCTCGAGAAAAGCAACCTGAAAATTTGGCCACGCTATCTGTGCAGATTGCCAGCATGCTGCACATTTTCCTGTCCTTAAGTGAAACACACAACCAACCAGCAGATGCTTTCCGAGCGTTTGCTGGAGAGATGGGTTCCACCGGTGACATACACCTTGAAGTCTGCCAGTGGTAGCTGAGTCAGCAGCTTTTTCTCCTGCATAGAGTGTAAACAGGGCAATCTTAATCACCTGTACACATTACACGCAGACTTGGCACAAAGAGTGCACAGAATGTCGCACGCACAATGTACGCCTACATGAGAAGAAAAGGCAATGCAACAGTTCCATACCAAGTAGGTCGTCTCTTCCAACGTGGCGTCAAAAACCGGCTTTTCAGGCTGCTTCAGCAACTTGGAGATCCTCTCAAGCAGCTGACCTTCCCAGTCTTCGGATTCACGCTAAGTGCGAGGAAATGAACAAAGGCATTGACAGAGTTGTAAGTCTGTCCTTAGTTCACAGGCTCAGTCTAGAGCACACAGTGAGAACAAACAGGTAGGAAAATTCCACTAGCGCAGACTAGCGCAGTAGCGTCACAGACACTTTAAGCAACTCTGAGAAAAAAATACACTTTCTCCACGGAACTTGTGGCAACTTTTTGTACAGCTAGTATTTACCACAAAGAATTTATTTAACCCCTCAACTGGGGAGTTTGTTTTCTCATTGCTCACTGCGGCATGGGAAGTATTTTTACCAAAATTGAACCCACAAATGAAGTAAAACCCGATTCTTATTTCCTTAGAAGTAATCATGCGGCTGATGCTAACATGTTTTTCTTAGTGTGGCAGACCTTGAACCAGAGTGCAGCGTCCAAGCAAATATGACCTTGTTTGATAGCATCGAGTCTCCACTGCCAACATCATCAACATATGAGGTTTCACCATACGACCAGAAATACACAGCAGTATTAAAGTCATCATTTTCCATAAGCAAGGCTTAGATTTCCGCTCCTTTCCTGTGCCCATGCTCCAGCCTCAATGTTTCCTACCCAAAAGGGCTACCTGCCTGCCACCTAAGGAGATAATGAGAAGTATACTCATTAAGACATAGTTTGCATTAATCACAATAGGCGACAGCAGATGGAGAAATTGGCGAGCTCTATGTGCTCAGAAAAGGCAAGTAGAGCCCTTAGGTATGCTCCTCATGGCCCAATCGGCAGAAGCGCGCTACTAAAGACGCAGTACTGCCTAGTTAAGGGATTGATGTTGCCAGACATGCAGACACTTCGAAGTGTACTCAGTAGCCTGTTTTGCTGAAGCTGATGCCCCAACAGCAAAGCACAGAGAGGGAAACTTGTACTGTGTACCAGACCATGCACCTTCATCAGTACCTCTTCTTCCATGCGGCATCATACATGGCCATTTCCTTGTGCTCATTTCAAGGGCGGAAGTTCCACTCCCAGTAAATTTTTGCTCCATGACACAACGCACATGTAATGAGAATCAGTGCATTGACTATAATGTGGAAAATGTCACTTGCACACTCACTTTGTTCAGCAGAGATGCGAATTGCAAGCGTTTCTGAATCGACACAGGCACTTCCTTTTCTGTGCAAGCCACGACCACCACTTTCTTTCGCAGAAGACAGTAGCACGCCTGTACAGATGTGAAGAAAGTAGAAATGTAGTAACACAGAGAACACGATCAATCATAGAAAAAGATTTCAAAAACATTTCACATGAACAGTCTACTTTTCATTAGTCTTTGGCAGCATTAGGCATTTGTTGCTTTAAAAAAACTGTTAAAGATTTTGATCTATCTGCAAGTATACTAAACAGTAAGAAAAAACCACCACTTGATTACAGTAAAGAGATAAAGATAGTGCCACTTCGCATCTATGAAGAAGTTATTCAAATCTGAACAATGGCAAGGAGTGGGATGCCAACTGAGACTTCATCAACTGGTACCATGACAGCACCATGACAAGAGATAAAAGAATAACTCGCTGTCTGGCATTTGTAACCATCCGGAATGGAAGCAAAGCACTAGACAGACAACACGCTCTAGATAGCCTTCCAAATACATGACATCAGCGAAGAAAACTCTTGTGCAACAGCCAAATGACAAAACTAGAAGCACAATTTTTTGCGTAAAGCATTACAGCCAAGCAAGACCCAGTGACTATCTTGCTGCTTGCACAGAAAACAAGCTAGAAAAGTTTGTCAGTCATTGCCCCTTGAGTTTTTGCTGATAAAGCTGCGCATTTCTGCTCATCTTTATGAACAATGTACTGTTTTAAACCTAATCATAAATCTCAAATTGTATGTAGAAGTGAAAAACGAGACTACTGAGTCCGCCTTTCCCAACGTGCTCTTTCCAAGAAGCAAATAACCACAACTTGTGCTCTCAGTTTTTTGCCAAGGAATGGACGAACAGCGTGTAATGAATGTTGGGCCACTATAATACAATTCCATTCGATTCTTACCATCTGCTCGTGTGACTGACTGATTTGAGTGACAGCTAGAAAGGGCATGGGACGAAAATGAAATGTAAGAAAAAGAGCCAAATTCATAGAAGTCCGAACGAAATCATTAAATCACCCTTTGCTCCCAGTGCAGAACGAAGCACCATATCACCACACATGCATGCCACAATAAGGTCTGCTATCACAGACAGTCACACACAAATTTTTTGCTTGAAATGTGCCCATTAGTCTAGTGTGCTCAGTAATGTTAATAGCGCTTTGTATTTACATAGGCACTTCTAGTCAGAGGAAATCATCTTTTACAGGCTCAGTGCCTCATGTTAAGTGGTTTATGGTTTATTGGGGTTTAACGTCCCAAAGCGACTCAGGCTTTGAGGGATGACGTAGTGGAGGGCTCCGGAAATTTCGACCACCTGAGGTTTTTTAACGTGCACTGTGTGGGGACCTGCCCTGCAGCCCCCTGAGTTTGCTTTCCCGCGAGGCACCGTGCAGCAGCAGTCTCACCCCGAGGATGAACGCGTTCCCTTGCGAGTTACATTAACTGGCAAGAGAGGGCGCCAGCGTCGCTGCGCGGGAGACTGCTGAAGCCCGCCCGCGGTAGATGGGGTCTCTTCGGCCGGGATAATGAGCCTGAGCGGACGCGTCGCTCGGGGCGAAGAAGCGACGGGGAGACAGGCTCCCGTACTCGTCCCGTCCGGCCTGCGGAGTTTATATCCCTTGCCCTAGCGCGGGCGAACATTCGCTCGGAACCTTGCTGGTGAGTCGGACGCCCTCGATTCATTAGCGTACCTTGTTGCTAGCTGGCGTTATTGTTTCTGTAGCAATAAATGCCGGTTTGTGTCAGCCAATGTGTCGTTCCTTTGTTCCCCCAGAGCAAGGCCCGCCGTGGTCGGCGAGCGCTCGGTAGCGTACGCGATCACGGGGTGGGGTCCGGGCGGCTTTGAACTGTGTCAGCCGCGATTGAGTGGGGAGAAAGTACTTATCTCCCCATGTCAAACCCCACATCTGGCGCCCAACGTGGGGCCTGCTCTTGGAACATTGGACGACTGTCGGTTCGGTTCGAGGAACGCTCTTTGTCCGGACTTGACAAGTGCTAGGCCTAGAGTGAATTTTGATCGCTAGGACCTGCGGCATGCTTTCTTGAGTGCGAGGTGTATTGCGCTGCAGCATGTTTGAACTTTTTTTTCCCTGGAGTTTCTTCGTGAGAATGACTTGGTCCGCATCGAGGGAGTTCGAGGCCTAGCGCCCGCGGAGTCGCCGAGCCCGAAGCGAGTGAGTACGGAAGCCGCGTGGGTGGTCCGAGTTTCTGTATATATTTTCTCTACTATCTCTTTTTCGACTCTGGGAGTCGCGGCTCCGGGAGCCGGGTGGCCTGGGGCCACGGGTGCCTCTACGAGCTCGCTGGTATTGCAGCTCGGCACCGGGCGCTCCGACACCGTCCGATACGGTGGGCGCCGACCGCTCAGAAGCTGCTTTGTGCAGTGAGCGGGGTAGGACCACCCCACAAAGCTGATGTCTCCTCGCGGCTGCGCGCACAAAACCCGTTTCGGGTCTTTGTTGTGGTCACGGTCGTTGTAGGAGTGGTCGTTAGGCCTGAGGCTTTTCGGAGCTGCCTGCACCACATTAAAAGAGACATGACCACCGGACCGTGACGTTGAGAGGGGGCGCACTTTGCTGCCCGTCCGTTTTTTTGTAACCTCGCACGAACTGAGCAGTCTCGTTCAACTCAAGAAAGGGCTTTGTTCACTCGAACTTTGCGTTTGCACAGCCGCCGACACGTTTTGCTAGCGAGTTAGGCATTGTGCCACGAGGCCCTTGCGGATGCCGTTTCCCCTCCCGTGACCTACGTTAAAGGCACGCCGAGAGCGTTTCGACAATTTTGCAGATCCGGTGGAGCCACCCAGGCTTGCTGACCGGTGCACATCGTCTCGCTGCCACCTGCTGCGACGGAGCGGCCTGTATCCTGTTCGCCGCATCCATCCGGGGCAGCTGTGGCGAGACCAGTCAGCAGTCACCTCCGGCTGCTGCTGCCCTGGCGACTACTGCAGGATCCTGGCCTGCAGTTTTCCCACCGGCCTTCGATTCGCGGGCCTGCGGACACGGTAGTCCGCGGGCCATACGAGTCGTCCCAGCGGAGACCTTCACGCCGCCTTCGGAATACCGCGGAAGTCTGCGTGGACGCTGTCGGCGTGACCTCAGCTGCAAGACGTGCCTCAAGGACATGAAGACCAGGAGACTCCTCCATAGCATGTACTTTCAGGCGCGTGGGTCTATTTAAGGTTGGGGGGGATGTGGGGACCTGCCCTGCAGCCCCCTGAGTTTGCTTTCCCGCGAGGCACCGTGCAGCAGCAGTCTCACCCCGAGGATGAACGCGTTCCCTTGCGAGTTACATTAACTGGCAAGAGAGGGCGCCAGCGTCGCTGCGCGAGAGACTGCTGAAGCCCGCCCGCGGTAGATGGGGTCTCTTCGGCCGGGATAATGAGCCTGAGCGGACGCGTCGCTCGGGGCTCCGCTCTTCGCCGACGGGGCGAAGAAGCGACGGGGAGACAGGCTCCCGTACTCGTCCCGTCCGGCCTGCGGAGTTTATATCCCTTGCCCTAGCGCGGGCGAACATTCGCTCGGAACCTTGCTGGTGAGTCGGATGCCCTCGATTCATTAGCGTACCTTGTTGCTAGCTGGCGTTATTGTTTCTGTAGCAATAAATGCCGGTTTGTGTCAGCCAATGTGTCGTTCCTTTGTTCCCCCAGAGCAAGGCCCGCCGTGGTCGGCGAGCGCTCGGTAGCGTACGCGATCACGGGGTGGGGTCCGGGCGGCTTTGAACCGTGTCAGCCGCGATTGAGTGGGGAGAAAGTACTTATCTCCCCATGTCAAACCCCACAACTGACATCGCACAATACATGGCCCTCTAGCATTTTGCCTCCATTGAATTTCGACCACCGCAGCCAGGATCGAAATCTCATCTTTCCGGTCAGCAGCCGAGCGCCATAACCACTTTCAAAGTACAAAGAGGGGCCGTGTCGATGTCCAACTGGCACTACAAGTGATCGGAGTTGCCCCGTCGCCACAGTTGCATTTTTTGAGCTTCACCACCAACCCATGGCTACAGTGGCTATTAGCCACGCATCAGCGAGCCAACCCAGCTGCACTCCGTATCGGGCGCTGATATGTTTGCCACCGTTATTTCATCTTTTTAGAAGAAATCTCGCATTCTGGTGCAAATCTGCTTTCCCCTCATTTCTGTCTCTGATCCTGTGTGCCAAAAATGCGAGCTCATCACGGGGCTATTTGCTGTTTGTGTGGTGAAGCCTCCTTACATGGTCACCACCACTTATGAGAAGGCTCCAATGCTGCCACATCACACCTATGAAGAAGGCCACGCAAGGCCTTACTATTTTGAAGTAGTCCTGCTTTGATGTTCCGACAGTGAACATTCAGTGCAGTATGACGGAATTGTGAAAAATCGTCGCTGCCGCATACTTTTCATTCAAAACAGACAACCATTGCCCAATTTTTCATCAATGATATTTGTTATAGTGCCAAACTGCTTTTTGGAATTTTCTTTGCTGCTATTCAATAACTCAACCTTCGAATAATCCAAATGTTGTTCCAGTCCCTTGAGGTTCCAATTGAAATGGTTCTACACTGTTGGAAAACAGGTTCATTATTACGAGTAATAACTTGTTCTACTGCATGAGTTGGACCCTGCTGGTTAAGTAAGCGTACCAATGCCTTTCACCCATATTTTGTTGTACTAATGCTTTTAGCTATGTTTGCATAGATATATATAATTGAAAACTACTATGTATTTGTAGTATTTGATGATATAAATAAAACAAACTGCATTTAGTCTTGGATCATATTAAGATGCACTTCTGATATTTCATACTTCTGATAATTCAAACAAAAATCTCTGGTTCCTTGAAATTTGCAGTAATGATAGCCTACTGTAGAAGCAGCTGCATGCGGCTGCAATAATTTCAGATAAATCCGGTTGCATCTGGTGTAACAAACTAAGCAGTCAGCTGCATGTCAGCAGCTTTAAGCATAAACAAACAACCATTGCAAAGCTTCACACCAATATCAAGATGCACAGAGTTGCAATGTCACCTACTGTGTGCTTGTGAGATGCAACTGTATGAATGATCTCTGCAGAAAAAAAAAAAGGCACAATCTGGACACAATTATTGAATGTTGTCTACGCTGAGATTCATGAAGGCTGCCATAAAAAAAAAAGAAACAGTGATTAACAGTGAAATGCTGCGAGTCATTAAAAGAGTAAAGGCAACTGACCTGTTGCTGAGATGCCTTGGACTCGAGGTAGCTTTCAGACAGCACAATAACCACAACCTCCGCCCGCAATACCTGCTTTCGAAACTCGTTCTTTTTGTTGCACTCTTTGTTTGACAAGCTGTCACTATCTACAGGAAACAAATGAGGAGAAGAAAAATCGTCAAATTTTATTTTACCGATGCACAACATACATCGACAAAGCCAAAAGCTGTGCAATGCCTTTTCAATTCACTCCACTTAAGCCTCAACATACTAATGAGAAAAAAGTTGCACTAACACAAAACGAAGTCATAGTAAGACAATCTAGATGCTGAACTTTAAGAGGTGCATTTTACCTGAAAAGAAAAAATAATCCTAGCACTCATCCCTAGGAGATGTACTAAGTGCACTGGTTCCATATAGTACGTAATTCACCAAGGGGAACGAAAAGCTTTGAAAAACATTCAGAATTAAACTTTTTCTACACCAAAGCATTTTCTCTGAACTGTTTGCTCTGTAAAAAGTAGATTTATAAATTGCAGCAGTGCTGACATGCTCCCAGCCACTTCTTATTCGACACATTTCTGAATGCAGAGAGAGGAGCTGCATCAGAAGGGAGTGAAATGCCCAATTGGCAAAGCACACCATGAAAAAATGCTTCCCATCTCCTACCTTATTGCTGTGAACAGGTGTGCAAATAAATACTATGCAGATTGATGCAGTCTTGCGCTGCATGAAGAAACTTGGCCCTTGCATGCCTGCCGAAGCTCTACAACTTACTCCTCCATGGCTAGAGTGCCTAATAGTACACTACGTATTTAAGCAAGTTTCTGCTTCTGATCACATCTTCGGGGCCACCACTCATATCCTTTATTGGCACTACTTCGGCAGCCCATAGGCAAAACATGAGCCACACTGCAAAGCTAACTTTTCACTAAATTAGCTTCCGATAACTGACGAAACATTGAACCTTAGCATTCGAAACATTGAACCTTAGCATTCAATTTTTTACTAAATTCACTTCTGAAAACTGGTCCAACAATGCCCTTTAATATTCCACTTTTCGTTATATTAACTGTTGAAAATCAGTGAGACACTGCCCCCTAGTAATCCACATTTTACTAAATTCACCTCTGAAAATCAGTGCAACAGTGCCCTTCAGCACTGAGTGTGTCAAAAGAAACCCGTCAAAGAAGTATCCAGAATGAAGAAGCCCAAACTTGCCAACAGTGTCCATGCTGCACGAGAACTGGAAGGACGGGATTCGAAGCAATGGAGGCGGTCGCAGCTGGACATGGCCCTGAGAATCCGACGCGCCTCGGCTGTCTTGAGAGCCGAACGGCAGCACGGAAGATGGCAATGGTGTGCCAGGAGTGGTGGTGCCGGCACTGCTGGGACTAGATGCGCCACCGCCACATGCCATGTTGTGAGCTGTACCAAGACTGTCCAACGAGCACCAGGCCTCATAGCAATTGCGCTCAAGTAAACACTGCAGCCGGATGCACTGAAAAAAAAAAAAAAAATACAGATTCACTGTCAACTTTTGGCATTTCCCCCAATTTAAGATAGCATTTCTAGCCCAACCAATAGTGGTCTAACAAAGATTGCCATTTCACTGCTTTCATTCCTGCTTCTGTTCGCAATACAGGGCAGGCTTCAAGACTTTCAATTTCATTTTAAATTTAGCACATGTACACTTTTTCATCATTTTTCATTTTTCAGCCAACAAACGTCTTTCTGCTTTGCCTCCAACATTTGTCAGAAAATGAGACAAACCACTCGATACTGGCTGAAAGTGGCACATTTGTGCCCACTTTTTCTTCACATAGTTTGCTCATAGTGAAACCAAACGTTTTGACTGCAAAGCACTAGCTTCTGAGAACATGCTGACATCAGACTTTGTAACCAAGCATTATGTAGTAATGAGTATAAGGCATGCAAAAAATATGCTGCGAATTTGCGACACTGGGTAGTTAAGGGTTACGCACCTTTCCGGAACTACTTTCATGTGAAAAAAAAACACCTGACAAACCCACACCACAACTATGCTGCTTTACTGTTCTCAGTGTATCACAGAGCAGTGGTTCAGCTACTCTGGTACTACCAGTCACGCATGGCAAGATGCATACGCTGCAAGAGTGGGCCACATGAAGTGACAGAGAACTGCAGCTACTGACTTCAGAAAAATTTATGCACAGTAGAATCTCGTTCAAAGCCCATTGGACCATTCAAATTAGGCAGGCTTTTAATATATTTGAACCGAAGCATAATGAAAAAGGCAGGCAGGCAACCATGAAACACTGCTCACTTGCGTGCAGCTGACATTGCACTCAACATTTAACAGTTAACTCCTACACCAGGAGCTCGTTTTGACTTGTCATGGTTACTGCTGCGCTGCCGGTCGCCCGAAATTGGGTCGCTGATTTCGACGTCCACAGGTCGCGCACCTCTCTCAATGTAACTCAGCAATTGACAAAGGTCTTCACTCTTCATTGGTGCTTAATATGATGAAGCTGTCAGCACATGCGAGGGCAATGACCAAGGTTGGATACATCAGGGTAGTGGTATGGTGCAGCTCTAAGAAGCATGCGCAAATGGCCTGTGAGAGGAGCAGCTGCCGGTTGAAAAGACGCTACAAGAAGATGGAACACAGTCCAACCATCCAATCCAAGGTTGGTGCAATTTATCACGCATGAAATGCCTTTAGCTTCCATTCTCACTAAATTCAGTAGTATATCATCTGTAAACCGTAGTGAACCTGAGGCCGAACATTAAATTTTCTATTCGAATGGCGTCCAGCAGAAAAAACCTGCAGCAAACCGGAATCCAAACAAGTACTGGCACAAACAAGGTTGCTCCATTTCCCAGTGCCTTAGACCACTTGGCCATTGCCTTAACCTCTCGTGCTATGCATTCTCATTGCTAGCCTCTCGAACTGCAATAGTAAACCATTTTCCTCCTCTTTCATCCCTTAGCTGTTCACTTCCAAATGCTTGACAACGGTAGTGCTGCCACTGTGGTCATTTAATGGAGCCAGTTGAGCCAAGAGATAGAAAGCCTCACATGTATCGTGATGGCAACTTTATGTAGCCGCATAAAAAGATGAAAAGGTTTCCAAGACGTCCCTAAACCCGAAAAGGAGTGAACAGGCGCTAAGGTGCATCAAACAATGATAGCAGTGAGAGACACTGATCGCGCTGCATATTGTTGAAATGAACTCTGGTGCTCTGGAAAAAAACCCCATGTCTTTGAATTAATCGAGCCAGTGCAAGCTGTTTGCTCGAATTATCTGGCAAAATTTACATATTATGTGACTGCCGAAATATTATGAATTATCCAGGATTTTGAATTAACTGGTGGTGAATTGGTATTGACAATATTGAAAGGTGCTGACAATATCAAGGTTAAGCTGTAACTGTAGACAATAACCACATGGTGCAGCTACGTTCCACTCCCTCAATTCCTCTCCTTTTTATCTTCATTTATTTGCTTCCACATGAACCTCACAACTGTTCACACATCCCCTCAGCTCAAGGCAAAAAACAAAGTGGATTCTGCAACGTGCCCTTTCACTGTGCAGCATATTCATTTTGCAAAACTTTATTTTTATCCTGATCTTTCTTTGCATGCACCCACTAAGATTAAGCATGATATTATGTGAGTGGTTGGGTTTTTTGAGAGTTCCCTTTCGCCCTATTAGCTATCTTGACTGCCTTCAGTTGCTTTCAGGCAACTGCTGAGATGCACCATAGTGCTTCGGCAGTTCCGTCAAACAACCTGTGGGGTCTCGCAAGGCGCTTACTATTGTAGTCGAGCTTCCCCGCACAACCCTCCCACAACTCCTCCATCCTTCTTTGCTTAGCTGTGCTAGCTAGAAATGGAGGCTGTGCCATTTGCTGTGCAAGCACCATGCCGGCACAGGAGAAAGCTGATCTGGAGTCTGACTCGGGTAACTGGAAGCGTGTGTGGCTCCACTCTTTGTCGGTGGAATGCAGCCTAGAGGAAACAACTCTCACGAGTTCCCTCTGTCCGGCACCGGTGCGTCTGTGTCGCCCAGCCCTTGCCCATGTGAGCATTCGCCCGTAATTAAACTGGTGAGTCAATCATCCTTGACTCTCTACTGTAGCCCTTCAGAAGATCACCTCCTCGTTTGTTACTATCCGGTGTTTACTGCTTTTGTAGCAATAAACGCCGCTTGTGTCAGCCCACTGTTGCATCCCTTTCTTCTCAATGGCATGGCCCGCATTGTCTGCTTGTGCGCTGTAGTATGAGCGATTATGCAGTAACGTGGCGGCCTGACTGTCAGGCACAGACGAGCAGAGAATATACATATATATTCCCCCCTGCAATTTTAAAACCCCACAAACTCAAAGCATCGCCTTTTAGAACGAAAACCATGATGCATTTAAACAACGCCTAAGTTATGTTACCAATATGTGGCCACATGTTGGGACACGCCGATAGCAACGTTTCATAGCAGAACATACTCTAATCCAGTTTTACGCAGTTTTCAGTGCCAAATTAAGATTAGGAGTCTTCCATTAGCTGGCAACACCCCGCGTGACGTTTTTCATATAAGACAAGACCTTTCCACTCCGTTCGTAATCTCCTAACAAGTGCTGGTCAGTTATTGGCTCCTAAGACCTACGAAACTCAGGGAAGATGTCATCTGTGCAGAAAAAAAAATTTCCGTTGTGCTACAAATTCAGCGCTACAGATACTTAAGGTCCGTTCGATTCGCTTGCACTACGTGAACTGGTTCTCACGGTGCTGCACAGGAAAGTGCAGGAAAACTGTGCACCTCCTCAATGGTCGGTGCCGAAATGGTGCAGCTGCAGCCGCCATGGAAGCAGACAACGGCTTGCGCGACGATGGCTTGCGCTTTGCGATAAACGGCGAATATACTCAAATTATTCCATTCGTCGATGATAACAGTGCCTCACACGGGCCCGCCGACTCTCATGGAACGTGAGTGGCCACCCGAGAAGATGGCGACGGAGGTGGGGACGGCGGCCCTCGCCGGCACCTTGCATCTTTTGACCATCGTGCTCTCAATGGACCCGTAAACGGCGTCTTTCCTTTCTACTAATAAAGTTATATTAGTTATGTTAACTAAAAAGTAAACATGTGCATGCAGCGCATGATGCATGTTGTTGCAACAACCGCTTAGCATGCAAGTCGGCGCGTGCACACCTCAGTCGTGTTCAGTAAAAGCACACGTGTTTCGCTTAGCTGCCGCGAGGTTGCATCGAGGCTGATTCATGGCAACACTTCGCTGCGATGTGCTGTTTGAAAATTCTTCACGCGGTTCGGGATGTTGGTGGCCGTTGATTTGGGCGCCACGCTGCTGGCTGCAATTTGGTGGCGACGCCAAGGCGAGCAGACGACCAGGCCTGCACTCGACCATTCGTTTTGGAAGTAGGCAGCACTTGAACTGCTGGAACTGGCGCTGCACGCTGGCGGCACCGCCATGGCACCGCTGCGGAACTTTATAGAACTGGTGCAGGGAGTGCAGGCGAATCGAACGGACCTTTAGTGCATGATAGAAAACAGTGTGCATCATCTTTCCTGATAATGTTTGCTATTGAGAACAAGAACAGCACACCAAGAACTCAGTTTTCAGAGATTTCAATGATCACGTCTGTGGCCCATTCCAGTTTTTGAAAAGCCTCCAAGTAAGAGTTCCCATAACTTACAAATTCTTTGTCGTTAGGGTGAGCACTGATGACAATGAAAGGCCTATTGTCAGGGCACAGTAAGGGTGTAGCACTGTCCGCTGTTGCCAAGACCGAGTTCTGTAAGCAAGCAGAGGCAGAGTTACCCGATTTTGCAAATTACATTCCGCACAATTATATACACAGGAGGCTTCACAGCCTTTCTTACACGGCAGATAACAGCAGTTCAAACAGTTCTCATAACACGCCTTATCATCTAACGACACACATACACACAGAAAAGAGGGAAGAGAATCAGGCAGTGCTCAAGTAGAAATGAGCAAACATGAGCAAGAAAACCATGAGATTTATTCATGTTTCAGTCAAGGACCTGCCTTCACCAGTGAGCAAGGTTGATTGTACAATTAGTGTTAGAGACACTATAATCAAATTTCTTTGCATGTGGGTTCTTTCTTCTAACATGCAGCCAGAGCTTCAGAAAAGCGTTTTTACTCTACAACAATGAATACTGGAAGGGCCATGCGCAAACACAGTGCCTAAAAGTTCAAAGTTCACTTCGATGAAGTGTGGTCCCTGGCTGCAGGGTAATTAAACGATTCTGTACATGTGCACCCACTCGAACTTTATGCACAATAAAACCTCATTAAGGCATACTCGCTTAAGCGGTAGTTTCGCTTAGGACATAATCGCATGAAATCCCCACTCAGCTTCCATTAAACCTCAGGCATTTGGTGCCCGCTTACGACGCAGTAGTTTATCGTGAACGTCTCTGTTAGCACATATCTACCATCGCAAACGAGGCAGACAGAGTATCCTGTGAAGCACCCGCGAACGATGCTGCGCATTACAAGGAAACTTCACCGGTGCCTCCAACACACTGGTCGCTGCAAAATGTTGAGAAAGATGCCAGAGACACTGCGTACGTAGCACACAACGAGCATGCTTGGAGCTGCTGGCTCGCCTGAAACAAGGGACCAGACTCGCCTCCCGCTGCGTTGTCACATCATTGGTGTTATCATGGACTGCATGTTTCCCACATCTAGTGCTTCCTAACATCACTCCCTAACGTGTCTCGAGAAGGGGAGAACCTCCGAGTGTTGACCACAGCTGGCAACAACACCTGTGAAGGGCTCTTCGCAGGTGTTTTGCAGCCAGAAGGCGTTGTAGAAACTGCCCCTTCTGCACGTTTAGACAGAAGGGCAGTTGAGGCTCCAGCCTAGTCCTCTGGTAATAATAATGTTGCCTCACTGGTGAAACGTCACCCACAGCAAGCAACATCAACGATAAAGCTGAAGACAGCCGGGCCCTACTGTTGAAGAAACTGTTTGCCCGCAAGTCGCACTTCGCGTGCTCACCTAATTATGGGCTTAGCAGTCGGCACCCTGTTCAGCCGTGCTAGGAGCTGCAAGGCCACCTCGGCGGCAGACATAACAGAATTCTGTGGCCCTAGGCAAATAAAAGCTTCTGCATGTGCATCCTTTCATGTATCATGTATCATTCTTTATTGGGTCAGTGGATTAAGAGGCTGTTTACGGTTACAGCGCACTGCCGCTTTGCCCATAAATTTCCCACTGTCCCACAAGGCATGCCTTAACAAGGTTTCATTATATACGTGCTTTCACTTATTAAAAAAAGGCAATGTACTCACATTAACTGCATTTCTGAACACCACCTCATCCTTGCACTGCCTCAGGATGCTGTAGATATCATTGGCAACGCGTTCCACAGAACGGGTTTCCCAAATACGAACGCCTTCGTCATCTTCACCGTCGCTTTCACGAGAACCTAGTAGCATCGAAACATTATAAAGACTAAGCAAATACATGGAAAAAAGAAACTGAAGATCCCAAGTGTACGACACGTAAAAAAAAAAAATCTGTACAGTCCCGCCTCTTGTGGAGAGCATCACACTGCACCCCTATGGCATGCCCTACTGTCTGCAATAAAGATTTCTTTAATGAATGCCCTCAAAACATGTTATCTGTTCAAAAAGAAAAGTCAAAGGGGCAGGACCGTCACTCCCAAGTTCAGCCAGCAGTCAGTCATTTTAAATGTAACTAAGCACAACTGAACTGATAGTGTTTTATCATTAAATTTCATAACAGGGTGATGAATTTTTCAAGAAAAATAGCCTTCTACAGCAAATGATTCTACGTTACGACACTGTCTAGGATAGCGATTCAGGTAAAAAAAAAAAATGACAGGTCATGCTATGCAAGAGCATGGTTTGAATGTGTAAGCAAGCAGTTGACGACACTACGACTGCTTTACGATTTTTCAAACTGCTGAGAACACCTTTTGGTGGCCATTGCAAACACCTTTTATTCACTCAACTTCTGCTGAACCACTGCCACAACAGTCTTGTTCACACTGCATTAGTGTTGCTTTCATTTGAAACAGTAGCATTTTTAAGACAGTGTTTAAGACATGTCAAGGCATTGCCCATTTTGCCTGGTCCATGTTTGGCGGAGGAGAAGTTGTTTAAGTCAACCACCTTCTGTTTGCTCACACCACCTAGGAAGACGATATGTAAAGTTCCGCCGCCACTGCTGCTGCCTTGCCGCACACACTATGTTCACGTCTATCCATCATGTAACATGGCACGTCATGGCTATGAGGTTCCATACTTGCTTCCCAGGAGAAATTCCTCGGTTCGAATCTGACCCATAGAATTTTTTTTTTCTGAGATTTTTTTCTGTCTGTATGCCGCAGAAGGAACACACAGATCACTGAAATTGATCATCGCGGCCAGCAATGCTAGCGCATTGAATCATACTACCACGTGAAATTATGTGGTAGCAAGGATTAAGCCCACAAAGGCATTACATATAACAAGATGCAAAAAAGGAATTACCTATACATGATGTTTTACAACAACAAAATTTTCCACCAAAAATAAAATAGATGCATACCTTGTTGCACCTCATGAGCTTTTCTCCAGTCTATGTACTGTATAGAGGCAAACTGAATGGCGAGGTGGTTAGGAGGCCAGGATTTCATGAAGTTGACAGGAATGACAAACTTCCCTATGTAATCCGCAAGCTTCACCTGAATGGACAAGCATTACCGAAGTGTTAGACAAAAGGTCTTCAGAACAGCACCGAAGCAAAGCATGCTCATTTTGGCATTAGTATTTCAATTCAGCCTGCTCAGATGTCGGGCATTTACATGCTGCAAATTAATTCGTGATAAATGGGGAAAACACAGGAGTACAGAAAAATCTCGCTGATACGTTCCCGGTTCATACGGATTCCCGGTTCGTACGATCAAAATCGCCGACATTAAAAATGTCCCACAGAATTACACTATATTTTTCCCGGTAATACGTTTCCGGAAAACACGATTTGCCGGCTACTACGTTTAAAATTTTGACAAATTGTGGTCGTATAATACGTTTATTGACCAACCGCACATGTGCAAACATACAAGTGGGCCGAACGTGAGGGCACGCGACATGTTTTTTGCGGCACTAGCCCGCCGTAATGGCTTCTCTGCAGTGCCTTGGTGCAAGGAGGCGAAGCACCACAACCATGTCTAGGAACAAAAAAATTAAAAACTGCGCGCTAGAATTCACGAAAGCCGTTTATGCGGGGACGCGATATGAAGAGGAAAAACGCTGAGGTTTCTATGCGGTGCATAAGAGAAAGAAGGCGAAGCTTTTACGAACTACAGCGATGCGCATATATAGCAAAGGGCCGGGTGTGAGAAACGCAACTTAAAAGAGCAGAAACGCTGCGACAATCAGCCGCCGCGGTGGCTTTCCCACAGTACTTGGGAGCAAAGGGGGCGAAGCATCCAAAAATGACAAGGAAGAGATTTTAGTTACTATCGTCACTACCGTCGGCGGACCGGATGCGGTACGAATTTTCTTCCGCGCTAAAGAAAGCGCGAACGCGGACTGAATTCAGCGAGCACTGGAATAGGATCTGTTCAGCTCTTGTGCCAAGGAATGCCAATCGCGTTTTTATAAAGTGAAGTTGTCAATTTCTTTTTTGCCTCATTCAACAGCTCCATTTCTCAAAATCACGCGGTTTCGATCATACGTTTTCCGGGTAATACGTTTTTTCCCGCAATTAAAAAAAAAACGTATCAACGAGGTTTCACTGTTTTGCACAATGTGTAAATAGTTTACGTTACCCAACTAGAAATCTAGTGAATGTGAATAGCTACCCAGGCAGAACAACACAAATGAATTTTCACAAAGAGGGAGCAAGATTTATGCACGGATGTAAATCTCATGGAAAAAAAAAGGCAGTAAAATGAGAAAATATGGATCTGAGCAGGTAAGCCACATACCTCTTTGTTGGTATACGTAGTGTTCCCGTATCTTGCAGTTACTAACGGAACAAATATGGTGCAGTTTTGAATGGCGTCATTGAGTTTGTTTTGCCAGTCATCACCGGGAACGATGTCATCTTGGTCCTTGAAGAGAAAAACTAGTCAATGAATTTTTACATGCCACAAAAGCGGTGCAAACTTGAGATTGACAACGATGGTGAGCTCCATCCAGATTAACTGCGACCACCTGGAGCTCTTTAAACTATATGTCTGCACGCAGGCATTTTGCATTTCACCTTCCCCAAAATGCAGCTGCTGTGACCATCTGCGAAATGGAGCTGATCAGACTCAGAGCGTAGCTGCTGAAGAGGCAGTGTGAAAAATTAACAGAACTATAACTGTTTGTGTGTATAGCAACATACCACAAGAAATAATGTAGTCTGTTAAAGTTACGTGCGATGAAAATTTTTTTCGGAATGATGTGATAACTTTGCAACACCTAACACTAGCCGAAATATATAGCAGAGACTTAAAAAATCCGGCCCCGCAACATTATTCAGCCGGCCCTAATAAAAAAAGCATGACATACTACACTATCGAACAATTTTCTGCAGCTATTGAAGAGAAGCTACGAGTGAAAGGCAACTGCTTCCAGAAGTCTGCTACATTCACATGCTCGCAAACAAAAGACAGAGGTCTGGAAGATGAAAGCTCACACCTCCAACATCTAATGCAGTAATATAGAGGGGAGTGAAAAAGGAAAGTATGGAAATTAAACATCAGAAGTTTCAAAACATACCAAGAATACTTTTGCCCCCAGAACTTCCAGCTGTGCTTTTAGCTTTTTTGCATGCTCATCAGCTTCGCTACGTGCATAACTTATGACAATGTCTTTCTTTGAGTCCTGCTGAATTGTGAATCCAGTGCTGAAACACAAAAATATAAAAATGTCAGCACAGGCAGATTAGCAGAACAAAGGATGACAATCGATGTGTTTATTGGTGCAGGGTCATCTAAGGCCAAATAGCATCAGAAACTAACATGAAATGAAATTAAGCCTGCACACAGATTAAAAGTGCAATGAGTAATAATGGGTATTAAGCATTCATGAGTAAGAATGATAAAATACTAAAATGCAAATGTAAAGTGACTGCTAAATAAGCAACAACTAAAACTGCGCATGGTCAAGATAATATAAGAGGTACTGCAAATGTTACAAATGTTTGAATGGTTTTGAATGGAATGGGTAATTCAAGTACAAGAGAAAGCTTTGGATGCAATAGAATGCAATTCTACGATACTTAAGAAAATATGCTTTCCATTCATCTCTACGTTTATCACCCTATTGCAGCAAGCACAACGGACTCTGCATGCCAACATTTATCACACATAGGGTGTGGCTTCTGGATAGGCGGATAGGAGTGTATCCAGTACATGTGCCCCATTCTAAATCTTGTCCAAAAAAATTGAACAAAACTGTTTGTAAACTGTACTTTTCAAGATAGTCACACTGAATAAATGAGCACGAACCTATGCTTTTTACGCTTTCTGCAGTCCTTGTTTCCACGTAGGGCGAACGGGGCAGTAGGCTTGTTCTGAGGTAACTGTAAGGTCACGACACCTTGGGAAATAACATCCCAGGCGAAGAGTGCACTCTCTTGGGTATTGAGCACAGGCCAACCATTCCTATCGCAGAAGGCAAACTCTCCATCTAAAAGCTTTACATAAAAGAACAGAGTTCTCACATGAGCCAGATTGCTACAGGGCCACACAGCAATGAGAAAGCCACCAGAATGAACCACTTGCCTGTTCATTTATCTCTGAACGAAGATCTGTCACACTTAGATTTCGATCAGCAAAAATGAAACCAATGACAGGACCACCAGCCTTTTTAATTCCAATACGCCATCGATCTGAAAGCAAATGGTTAATACATAAGCTATGGCACAGCAGGTGTATTGCAGCATCATACTCACCAAAGTGCCTCGTAATAAATAGAGCGTTTGTGTTGCCCAAAACGTCAGTGGCGTTTATATGTTCTTCTTGGTGCTTCAACACTGGAATCCTGAGAAAAAGAAAAACTGGGAGTCAAGCAAGCTTGTTTACCGGCGGAACATGCGTGCAATAGTTTTCGGATTTAAAGAAGAAGAAAAGGCAGCTGGCGTACTGCTACAAACTTGAGCGCGTGCCTTTTCTTTGACACACTGCACTGGGAGCATGCCATACGCAGCAGGCGAGCTGAAAGTAAATGCCAACAAGCACGGATACGCACCTTTCTTGGGTTAGGAACAGAAAGTCGTGGGGAAATGTGGGCAACTCGTGGGCAATAAGTTCCCGCACACCTTGAAGACTGACGTTCTTATCCGGCAACCTTATCACTCCCAAGACATCGCTTTTTTGGCTAACCTGATTGATGTCAGCTTCCCCAATCACGTGAACTCCTACCAGAAGAGAGCACATAATCTGCAAGAAAAATTGCCCGTGATCAACATTTGAAGATAAGCTGTCTCGACTACGACGGATAGATAGCGTCTGCACGTGCGCGAAACCTAGCTACGACAGTGCAGCACTCAGGGCTGCATTACAGCAAGCAGCCAAAGTAAGGTCACTACTGTCCATTCAATTGCCACACGCCAAGTACATTCCGTTCTTGATAAGAGGCCGAATATTGCATTCCAGCGCGCAAACTTTCGGTAAGCGAGCTTTTAGTAGGCGGCAAAAAATCGTGCGCAGAGTCGATTAAGAAACTCCTCACCGGTTGCGGTAGCTGTCCGTGCCGTCCAGGTTGCTTGCAGCGTGCCTGGTGTGAGCACCAGCGTTCGCTACAAGCATGTAACGAGTCTGCTAGTTTCCAAGCAGCCCCGGCTGCCAAACACCGGCAGCATGCACGCTCGTCACACGCTCGTCTTGGTTGTAGGAAATGCTGTTGAGCTATGACGTCACGCCTGTAAACAAGCCAGCGTTGCCAGGCTTGAACTCACGTGTGCTGCCCACGGGCACGCGCCGCAACTTTGGCGCATTGTGCGAGCTATGGTGCGAACTCTCCACTGCTCTCCACCTCCAATCTAAACATAGGCGCGCGTCTATGAAAGAAAGGGCAAAGTTGCGTACTGCGTACTCATCCTTTCCTGACCTGCTAGCGCGTACAGGTTTTCCCGCCCGGATTTTCCCGCGCGCATGCGGCGGCGTTCCGCTTCGACCGGCACGGCAAATACCGCCCCGCTATCCTTGCAATCAGTTGAGCTGGCCGCTGGCAATGCGCGGCCAACGGCTAAGTGCAAGTCGCGAACAGAGCCACAAAGGAACGCCGCCGGGGCGAGAAGTTCAGAGGAATTTTTTTATTTTCTGCTACAGTCAAATTCAAAATACAAAATCAGGACGCACAACACATCACGCTGCATCAAATATAAACTGTACAAAACCGTAAAGCTTTAACCAAGCTTAGAAACACGAATGTGACTTGCTCCTGCGATAAGAATGAAGGTATCAACTTGCAACAAAAAGAAAAGCGGATCGTGTAACGAGCTGTTCACATGGCTGTATATAGCACCAAAGTGCACTGCTGCATGCTAACTAGCGGCTTCCTGTAAAAAGTGGCACCTTACTATGGCATAAAAACTGGTAAAAATGGCTTTACTTGAAGGCACATAGCAATAATCTCATCAAAGCTTAAAAGGCGATGGCAATAAAGGGCCATGCTTTGCAAAATTGCCTGCTGCTGAAAGGTTCGCACAACATAACTCTCGAGCATATCAAGCTTGTTGCCCTGCAAATTATCTCATCAATATGGTGTATTAGAGAGTGTGCTTAACAAAAAAGAAAATAAAATTCTGAAGGCAATTTCATCTTGTGCCTCCAATTTTCACTCCCAGAAAACCTTATGAAGACAAAAACCATGCTCTAAGGCTCTCTGAGAGCAAACATCTTACAAACAATAAGAAGTCAAAAGGAAAAGAAGGCAGGGCCATACAACATTCGTTTTCACCGCACCTGTGCGTAAAATGTATGCTACATGCATAATGTGTGTGTACAGCATGCACTACTTTGCACTATCCTTAGCACCTGTTGAATGAACGGTGGTTTATGCATACAACCGAATACCGACCACATTATGCCATCACAGCGGGTAACAAAGGACAGCATGCACCGACACTCACCTCACTAAGGTGTGAAGTTGCTACCACACACGGTCACAACATGAAAAATATGAAGTCAGCATCAACACACTATGATTAAAAAGTTAAAATGCTACACCGCAACGCAAAAAAAAAAAAACTGCAAATGCTCATGCGCTATATTACATGCATTACCTCCTCTTTCGTCAGATACGACCAAATGTAGATCTTGTTCTAACATATTGCAGCGAAAACAAACCTCGATGCAACTGTATATAATACAATGCTAATGCAGAATCAAGAGCAGTAAATAACAGTGGACTTATTGCATCAAACTATGCTCCAGAGAGCTAAAATCAACGCACAAAAAACCTAACACAATGTTCCGAGCAACTTGGTGGGGAGGAGAGAGAGAGAGGACAGCTAAATCCCAACATAACATGCTTTCAAATCGTGACTGCTGCTCCTGAATTGAGTCGAATGGCACTTTCAGACAACACACGCTAAAGCACACACCCAAAGTGCAACTCCAAGTGCTGATGTGAAACTGGGTGCCTTAAAAGAAACTCTGCAGCAGAAGTTCCTAATTAAGAAACCCACTGCTAAAGCTTTCACACACAAAATGTCCAGCCAAAAAATTTTCTTGGGCACGTGGCGTACTTGTGCAAAACACTAGCGAAAGCCCAAGATAATCGCCTTGTGAGCTAGCGAAGCAGGCAGGAATTCGGAAATCATGGCAAAATGCCCATCAGATCAGACACTTCCTAAAAACAAGACACAACTACTAAGGCAGCCAGACTCAACCTCTGATACCATTTAACGTTGGGAGCGGGTAATAGCAGGCAGAATCCTCACAGAATATGCTGCACCAGCCTACCGTGACTGTAAGCCCATCTAAATATGTACAGGCAAGAAAATCAACGTCTACAGGCTATTGAACATCACAGCACCACAAATCCAGTTTGCACCAGCTATGTGCACAGGTATATTGAGAAAAAAAAGAAGAAAACCCCACAAGTTTACAAGTTAAAACCTCACAAAGGAATTCAGGAACAAATACCGCCGCAAGACAATTGAGGAAAAGCTGGGCACAGTCGCTGCAAACAAACATTTGCTCCTGCTCAAACATATTGCTTGAAAATGCAGCAAATCTTCTATGAAACTGGTAAGAGCAGACAAGTATCACTTAAAACAAAAATGCGCTACCATCAAGTTCATGTGACTTGCAATGTATGAGTAGTGGCCATAGTAGACTCACGGGCAAGCAGACTGCACCAACCTAGGAGGAGGGTAGTGGGGGGTTTGCTAATCCAAAGGAGTGCACCCCCCTCCCCCCGCCCTTATATTCTGCAGCTTTCTTTTTGCTTGTAATTACGACGACTGCCTAAGTGATGAGGCACTGACATGCTTTCTTTTTGCTTGTAATTACGACGACTGCCTAAGTGCAGAAGGGTAGCGGATCGGGCTAGTTGGTGCAGATTTGACATTTTCAGAAGCGCTAAAACACCGAGGACGCAGAGGGAACAGACAGGGACGAGCGCTTGTCTGTCCCTGTCTGTTCCCTCTGCGTCCTCGGTGTTTTAGCGCTTCTGAAAATGTCAAATCTGCCTAAGTGATGAGGCACTGACATGGAGGTAAATGCAGTCTTGCGTCGATGATGCCTGTTGACATGTCACGACGGTTGACTTTCATTTTATAGAATATTTCATTGGTTCCATTTACTTGCTAATGCACCCCACCATTGCATGAGAGAAATAAGCACCAATTTGTCAGCGAATACGACGGAAAAAAAAAAAACACATTTTACGGACAAATGTTAAGGTGACAATTAACGTTTGGAATGGCAAAACCTTCTTAGCCATCTGGTGAGTTATACCCCTGTCACACGGCATTCCTCGAAGGCCTTTCCAGCAAAGGCACCTTTTTTCACTGAAGGAGCGAATGCTTAAAGGAGCAGCGACGCAGCTACACGGTGCAGCCCAAAGGCAATTTTTTTATTCTGATTGCTTCCTTAAAAGTACTGCAACAGCTACTCTCATCATCAGCAGCAGGTTTTGTGTATTGCCTTGGCCACCAGGGGCGCTTGGTGTTGCTGCAACACTTTCACTGTCTTGAAATCTGGGCATAAAATATAAACACCCGCACAAAAAGCAAAGCCAGACACAGCTTATTGCTTTTGCTTTTTGACGTTGGATGGCACTGCGATCGCAGGTTCTCTAAGGCCACGCCTTTGGGCTCCAAAGGTCTCTGACGCGCGCCTTCGCCTCAAAGGCCCTCAGCGGCAAAGGCATAGCATTTTTGCTGGGTAGCTGCACTCCTTACGCCTTTGGATATAAGGACCTGATTCTTAAAGGCCTTTGCGGTGCCCGTGTGACAGGGATATTAGTCACCTTGTGCGTAGTACGACAGCACCTCAACTTATCCCCGGTATGCTTTCTGGCAACAGCTCAAGCACTGCAAGTCGCACAAAGAGCAAGCTTATATGATATCAATAAATGAGCAGTTTTTTTCCCACCTTAATTTTCATATAGCATATTCCTGATTATAATCAATCCACTAAGGCGAGCATCAACATAACTGACTACTGTTTGAGCACAGTTGGTCATAATCCATCAAGGAGCAATCTCATTAAACTTTTACTAATCTAGTCACCCACACCTTCACTAGTAAACTGACAGCTGGAAGGCCAATCCATTCAGTACAAATGGTAGAAACCAAAGCGAGTGGCAATAACAGACATGTCACGTAACATTGCACACAACTAAAGCTCTCTACCATTGATACTGACATTATTAAAACAGCTTGAGAGAAGATCTCAATACCAGCCAACTCAAGGCCTTACAGATGCTCTTTTCACTAAGGGGACGATAGCCAACTGGTTGTCTTGTTTTCATAACGACAATACACTTCAGTGAGCCAGGTGGTATTTGCTTCAAAAGTTACTGAAGGATGCAAATAAGACATTGTGAAGTGATAAAATGCAGTGATGGGAATGGCCATTAGCATTTTAAAAAAGCAGGCTTTAATCTGGAGGTTACTATCAAGTAGTTTTGTCATGTTTTGCAGCAGATGCCAGAGGTTGAGAAACAACACAGAAGTTTGCGTTTCATACGATGATACCCATTGACTAGAACCATTAAATCCAGTGTCTCACAGAGCACCACCTGTTAAAAGCGAAACTGACAAGTATAGAAACTGCCTGGAAAAATGAGAACATAGGACCAAAGAAATTTGGCTCCTTGTGTTAATGCTATAGAAATGATTTTTTCCTTCTTTCCAGCAATCTGAAAGACAAATGAAAATGATTCTTTTTCCTTCTTTGCAGAAACCTGAAAGCCACTTGAAGCCACTCTACTTCCTTTGCTTGCGCCAATACCACTTAGCTGTTGTCAATGTCACTGATGTTTTTCAGCTTCATACATCCAAATGCACCACCGACTGTACATTACCGCACACACACTGCCTCAACCACCTTCTACTTAATCCCGCACTTTGTGTCCGGTTTAAGGCATGCAGGATTCGTCCAAAGCTTTATTTTTTCTTGGTTTCCCGACAGATGGCAATACCAAAATGGTCATTTTAGCAGCATTTCCGAACAAAGAAATGTGTCCGTCGGGGGAAGGGGGGTAAAGACAATAGCAATACAACACAGATTAGGAAGACTGTGCAGCTTTTCGTTTTTTGATGCACATGCAATGCAAAAGGCAATGGCAGACAGAGGTAACAGGGAAAGCTAAGAGGAGGAAATTGAACAAGCTAGATCATAGATCATGGCCAAGCCTGTGCCGCTCAAACCCAGTTGCTTGTTAAGTTTGGTTTGGTTTATGGGGGTTTAACGTCCCAAAGCAACACAGGCTATGGGGGATGCCGTAGTGAAGGGCTCCGGAAATTTCGACCACCTGCGGTTCTTTAACGTGCACTGACATCGCACAGTACATGGGCCTCGATGGTATGAAACCAAGTGGGATAGCTAAATGGTGATGCACGAGGGAAAAGGCATCAGTATTATGCTCTACGTGAAAATTTTGGAGGCGCCACAAGAGCCCGAGATCAAAGTGCCACAAGTCTGAGGCAGTAGCCAGAACACAGAAAAAACTAGAGACACTGGAGCTAGTAACCAAGAACAAAGAGCAGCTGTAGTAGCAAGAACGTAAAAAGGTGATGGAATGAAAAGCAGCATGCAATGATGTTGAATGGCAGGAGTGTGAAGTCTGAGGAAAGGCAGAGTGCCTGTAACCGGATGCTGCAAAAGAAACAAGAAAGTTAGGCAAAGCAATGAGAACAGGAAGCAGGAATGAAAATGCAGCCCTCTAAAGGCCAACCAGGAGTGGCAGCATGCAGCATCGACTTCTAGGCTGTTGTTGCATTATACTTCTATAAGACACAGTCAGATCAGCCCCTCATTTCTCTTGCTTGCGAGTTTGTTGTGTTTTGGATAACATTAGCTCAGTAATGGCTGTACCACTGAGGCAAGACCACAAATCACATGCAATAATTATCACTACACCAGCAAAAAGTGAAAAAGTATGGAAAATAATAATAATAATTGGTTTTTGGGGAAAGGAAATGGCGCAGTATCTGTCTCATATATCCTTGGACACCTGAACCCCGTAAGAGAAGGGATAAAGGAGGGAGTGAAAGAAGAAAGGAAGAAAGGGGCGCGGTAGTGGAGGGCTCCGGAATAATTTCGACCACCTGGGGATCTTTAACATGCACTGACATCGCACGGCACACGGGCGCCTTAGCGTTTTTCCTCCATAAAAACGCAGCCGCCGCGGTAGGGTTCGAACCCGGGAACTCCGGATCAGCAGTCGAGCGCCCTAACCACTGAGCCACCGCGGCAGGTAGTATGGAAAAGTGCAGGATTGGATTTCGATAATCACCATTTTTAAACTTTCCATCTAATAGGTGCACACGAGCATGACCCATATCCTTCTCATCACACTAGTCTCCATAGCCCAGAACTTCATGCTGCATCTGCTGCTTTTTGGAATTAAATTTAAGTCCAGTGCTAGAGCAGTGTCTTTAATGAATTTCCCCTTTTAGATATACATAGCAGATTTCACGCAAAAGTACAGTGTAGCGCAGTTAGCATGCCATTCCCACCACAGCATCATCTTTGCAATTGCCGATGATTCCTCGTTTTTGCACTGTGAAAATGCAGAACTAAGCAGGACATCACGGGTACCCACGAAAATGCTACAGAAATAACGGCATCTCTGCACAGTGTGGAAGTAGACGATGCAAGCGTAAAAGCCTACAAGTGGTAAGCTTTACAGGAAAGTCTAGAAGGCGCAAACAACCAATCTGATCTTGATTTAAAAGCTGCACCTACTGAGCAGCCATCAAATGTCTATAGTCAGTATCTACGCTTTCATGGATGTTTCACACCTTTAAAACCAATTTCACAGATCCCACATATCAAAGCAGAAAAGTAGAAAAATAAAAACAAACAACATGACACAGCAATGCAGTACGATATGTGTACACAGCACCAACAAATCATTACTGCAAATAGCATTTTAAAAATGAAGATCTGGACACCTTGGCAGGCAGCCCACCACAGTAACAAACTGTCTGCAAGCAGTACATGTGTGCTCAAAGGAAAAAGGTTGTCAAAGCGCGCGGTGGAAGTTTCCTTCGCACTTGACTTTCCTATGCATGCAATCGTTCTCCACATTTGAAATCTGCAACCACTATATTTAAAATCAAAAGCTAAAAAGGTAACACCGACAATGGAAGAGTAACGAAATTGTAGCAAGGCCATCAGGAAAAATAGTGCACCTTTCTTGGAATTTCCAAGCTCTTCTTACATGCGCAAGCCATACAACAGAATCTCGACTTTGTGTTCCTTGCATTATGTGCAGAGCCCTACTACGCCTTGAAGAAAGCTGGGTTAAAAAAAAAATGTGGTTGCACTACAGTTACTAAGCAGTCGCTCACAAACAGAAATTTTCCGGAATATTGTGGGAAAGGAAAAATAAACAGCGCCTGGTGGTGACAAAAAAAAAAAAAAGGTGTTGCGTAGCACCTCGTCCTGCGGATAGCAGATGAGCTGCACTCCTGCACAGTTGTTATGCAACCTCGTAATCACGACCTCATCACATCCAGCACAAGGCTGAAGACAAAATGCACTGCAAATGTGTTTCGTGTTTTGCGTGCACTCTACTGCACAGAAAGCAGAACATCCCTTTGAGGGTCTTCCATGCACGAAGAAGACAAAAGCCAAAGAATGAAAAAATTACTACACACGCACACGTGCTTAACCACCAGCGGAGGCAACACGAGTCCCCGCGCAGTACTGAGGCCCCACAACTGCGCCTGTAGCTCGCGTGTAGACGTTGTTGAGTGGCGATTGTGACGTGAGGAAGCATACAAAAAAAAAAAAGAAACTTAAAATGTCTCAGTCACAACAAAGCTGAGGGAACGAACCACACCGTGAAGAATGCACGCATCGTTCTGCACTCCCGACACCAGCGCCCAAGATGAGCAGAGCTGGCCCCTACTTGAGGCCAGGCGCACACGGAGAATAGTTTCCAACATGGAGCGTGCGTTGCGAGAGACGCACTAAGTGCGCCAGTAAGGGACGTCGTCAATGTTCGGCTGGCGTGGGCTGTGGATGTGGGACTCTGCTGCTGCTGGATGTTCGAAACGTGAAAGGGTTGTGAGAGGGGGAAGGGTGAAAGGGAGAGAGTACTGCTGGTAGTAGACAGGAGACCGTCTTGTCACGAAACAGAGGAGATGGGGTTATGTGGCGAGCCCATCTGCGTGAGCACCTTGTCAAGCCACTGCAGGGGCCCTGAAAGGTGCACTTCAATCCAGCAGGGTGTTGAGGTCACGTCCTGGCGATGATACTCGGCGCCCCAGCCTTTGACAAAGCTTATGCGGATTAAGCACATCTTCGTCAGCTCGTAGACCGCTTCAAAGCCATGGTTAACTGCCATCGTCAGCAGCTCTGCAAACTCCTGCGCACGTGCAAAAAGAAAAAAAACAAACACAGATCCATCTTTTATTGCACATTCATTTTGCCGAGCACTCAAACGACCATCTTTTTTAAGCCACTGTACAGCAAGGACCTCAATTCTAGAAGTCTAGGTGTCACAAGTAGCACAAGAGCGCACATATGTGGCAAGTAACACACCATGAGCACTTCATGGTGCAGGCTGCCAACTTCAGCCATTGTGGCAAGAGCCTCCCTCACTAGAGGTGAAGCTAGAAAGCTGCAAGAAAAACCAGTTGACCCTTTAATATTTCTGCTCACCCTCATCCCCAAGTGATGAAAGTGCATACAAGACTTCCCACTTCTTTGCCCCCCCCCCCTTTCCGAGCTGCAGAACTAGGTAACTGTGTTATGCCCCCAGGAGACAAGCATTCTGGTGCCACTCCTGCCTCTTCATGCATTCACATGCTTTTCTTTCTTGGAGAAAAAGATGTTGGCTTTCCACAAAGCTCAGTAGCCTGGTGGCCGAGTTTGCTGCATCTTGAAGTGCAAAAGCGAGGACAAAGAACATGCCTTCTAGTCCAGACGTGTCTCCTAATACAGAAAAACATTGTCGATACTTTCTTTTAATGCAAATAAAGAATGCAATATCCAGGAAACGTATGATCCAAAACGACTAAATTTCAGAAATGCAACTGTAAAATGAGGTATGCGGACATATATCAATAATATCACTTCATAAAAATGTTGATTAGCATTTCCGGCACAAGGACTGAACAGCTCCTTATCTAGTGATTGCAGAATTCGGTACGCATCTGCGTTCTCTTCAGCGCGTAATGAACTTCGTAATGAACACACCTGGTCCTTTGATGCCAATGGTGAAAGTACAAGGCGAAATCTTCGAAATTTTTCAGGTGCTTTGTCCCACTGCATCTAAGCCATGAGGGGAAGCCACTGCGGCAGCTGACTATTGCAACATTTTTGCTTTTCCTGCTGCGTTCCCCAGACACGGCCCACTCGTATGCAAGAGCGTCATTGTAGTTCTGAAATGCTTAAGCACCTAGCGCTTAGGCTCTGTGAAGAAGCTAGATCGTTTGTCCCCTTCATGTCATGTCCCCGCAGGAATGACTCACTTGTAGACTAGCGCACTAGTATTTTATTTTATTTTTTTGCGCTTCACCCCCTTGCACCAAAGAACTGCAGAGAAGTCACTATAGGTTCAGAAAGCACTGCCGAGTGGTGCTAGTGCTTCCGACGGGGAGCGTCATCTTTGGCAGAAAAATAGAAACTGGGAGTACCCACTGCGCGCTTTCTCATTTCGTCGCCGCACTTCCTCTCTCTTTTATTGCACAAACAGCTCTTGTGCTGCATCTACAGTGCGGATGTACAGTCTGCAGTGCAGCTTAAAAAAGACCTGCGAGTTTGACAGCTACTGGGAAAGCGAACTTGATTAAAAGTGAAAAGCTTGTTATAACGTGTACGCTGTGGAGCAAACGAATGACAATGACATAGCTTGATTCAGCGGGTAATGCACTTTACAAGTCAGCAATCACATCATTTACGACATGTATCTCGAGGTAAATCTGTCATTTTGTTACATGCTCAAAATACCGAACATTCTACAAGCACTGTGAAACAAAGCGGCACACTCAATCAATGTTCTCCGTTGTCAATATGGGGCATATGTTTAAGTTGTTTTGATATGGCATTCTTGCAGAAGTAATCGTGTACAGTCGGAGACTCAAGTTTTCGGCTTGCGAGAAAAAAAAAACACCGTCCACAGCCATGGCATATTATCCGCTAAAAACACTGGAAAGTACAAGACACGTGCGCTTCATCCTTTCGAAAATCACCTGCTAACTTGCCTGCTAGGCAGCTGAACTTTAAGCACTACGAGGCTAGGCTTACTGCTTGCCTCATTATATCAGTTCTCATGCCATGCTTGCACTTGAGTTCTCAGAATTTTGGCTTTACAGACGTAAAACTTGCTGCGGGAGCACGGTGTTCAGTGCGAGTAGTGCCGAACCACAGGTGCGCGCTGTGGTATCCTGCGCGTGACACGCTCGGGTAAATAGCGCGGGCGTAAACATACATTTCAAAGCAATGCACTCAATGTTTTGGTTTGGTTTATGAGGGCTTAACGCCCCAAAGCGACTAAGGCTATGAGAAACGCCGTAGTGAAGCGCTCCGGAAATTCCGGCCACCTGGGGTTCTTTAACATGCACTGATATCATGCAGCACACGGGCCACTAGGACTAGCGCTGGCAACGCTCTGCACTATTGTTGGGCAGCGGGACATCATTTTGAAGAATTCCCAGCACTTCGGTGTCAACGTCAAGCAAAGAGCACGAGGTGACTGCAGCCGGCGTCAATGTGGACGGCCAGGTGCTACGGGAGAAGGCCGACATTGCCCTTTCTCTTAGCACTGAAAATTTTCTAATGTCCGAAGAGTGGCATCACTTCAAATATTAATGAAAGGCACGGGCTTGTTTACAGAACTGTTAGCGAACAAGGTAAAAAAGTGGACGAGACAGCTGTTGCGACTGGACTGAGTCGCTGCCAGCGCCGACTTTGGGATACACGCCACGCAACATTTTCAATGCCAATGAGGCAGGCATCTTCTTCAACCTGCAACCGAGCAAGAGTTTGTGTGTGAAGGGCCAGGCTTGTCAGGACAGGCCAGAAAACTAAGGAAAGAGTGCCTGTACTTTTCGGTTCCAAGGCTGATGGTTCCGAAAAAATTACGCTCACAGTCACTGGCAAGACTAAGCAACCGAAATGCTTTCGGTTAACTGGGCATTTGCCTTGTTTGTACAAAGCTAGTAAGAAAATCTGGATGACCACAAATCTTTTTCGAAAGTTTCTTATCGGCAGAGCTCAGAAAAAATATCATTGAAGAAAAAAATTTATCGATCAGTGCTCCGCCCTTACTAGGCAAGTGACATCAAACAATGTCAGTCAGGCTCTTGCCTGCGGACACGAAAGGACCACCTGCAGCCGTTGGACGCTAAAAAAATCCGGAATGTAAACCATCACTTCAAGGGCCTTTTAGTGAGGCAATTACTCGCAAACACTGATCAGAAAGATGACACCTTGCGGATTAGTCTGCTGGACGCAATTTTCTGGCCATCGCCAGCATTAACGGCTGCCGCACTCTATCGCGGTCGCAACGCGCAATGATCCTCCGTGCGCGCATCGGCTGCGTGTGGCCTGGGGACAGACGAATGCGTCACAGACTTGCGACGAGTGAAGTGTGTGATGGATGCGGTGCAGTGGAGACACTAAAGCACCTGCTCCTTCGCTGTACCGCGTTCGCTGATGCTCGTCGCGATATGCTCGCGGCCTACAGAGAGCTGGGCCTACTCCCGGACTCGCTCAAGACACTACTGTGGCCGCAGGGTAGTGCACGCACCCGTGAGCGAACAATGGTGAGCCTCTGTGAATTTCTCGAACAGACGGGCTTGATGTCCCGTCTGTTCTGCGCCAGGTAGTGATGCGCTGTGACAGAACGCTCCCCGTGCACTACCTCGGACGCTTAACAGCTGGGCGTCCCACCCCAGCTGTTGTGTGCAAAGTGTTGTGCGCGTGTTTTTTATATGTATTATCATTTATTTTTATTTTATCACTTTCTGTACACGCGCACGACCTGGACAACTTTATTTTGACTTTTTGTAAACAGTGTATATATGTCCTCTCCCTATGTCCTTTCTTGCTGTCCCCTCACCTCTTTCATTTCCCTTCTTCATACTGCCTTCTATCCTTTCTTTCCGCTGCCCCAGCTCAGGTGCCGCCGATACAGTGATGGTTGATGCCGGGGTGAGCAAAAATCTTTTAACTTCTTTTTGTTATATTCTTGATTATACACTTACTACTACTACATGTCTTGGGACAGTGAGACTACGAAAACAATCGAGAACTGCTGCCTAAGTGTAGATTCACGACGGCAACGATGGCATAGCCAAATGCCGAAGAGTCTGACGATGATTTGCTACTATTGAAGGTTGGGAGACGTGTTGGATGTTCAAGCTTCTGCTTACGACTTTGTCACTGCAGATGACAAGCAACTTGCGGGTTGCGAACCACTAAGATTTAATTTATAAAAAAAATGAGCTGTCGCCATAAGACCGCGATGAAAAAGAGGGTGACCCACTACCATCGATAGCAGAAACCCTCAACAGCCTTGACGTTCTGTGCTGCACCGGCAGTGTGAGCGACGAAACTGCGGCATGGTTTTATTCTTTTCAATGAGCTGATTGGCGAAATTGAGCCCAAGAAAGTGCCAACCAGCATTACTGACTTTTTCAGCCAAAAGTAATTGCGCAAAATAAACTTTGTGTTTCATCTTCATGCTAAACTTGGCTTGTTTTGGCTCATACAAATCCGGGATGATGCGAATATTTTTCGGGGTCCTGCAGAATTCGTATCATCGAGAATCTACTGTAGCCGGGCCGCACGCGAGGGTGCCATTCTATCGGCTGTTATCTCCATTTGCCTGCGACTGCTAGCTTTACGGATGTATCGTTGAGTGTTTATTGTTTTGAGCTGCGCATGCGCTGTCATACCATGCGGCGGGGAACTACATACCATGGACTAGGGTGGAAGGGAGTATGTGTCCTACAATTGGAGTCGACATTTTTTTGGCCAGCGAGGGATGCGAGTTTGAGGGGTTGACATATAGGCGACAATATATGGTATGCACTGTGCGTTACAACCTTTGCAGAGTTTTTTAGGATGTGTTCACAAAATTTTCTCACCCCTTTTTCAAAGCCTTAATTTAAGGGGGGAGGTGGGGATCGGAGTCAATTTCCTTATTTTTTGTAGTAGAGCAATGAAATTTGACATGGCTATTGGAAAGTGTGCAGAATGACTAAATACAAAGTTTCATTGATATATCTTGAGTAGTTTTGATATTACAAATTTTTATTTGCACTCAACTTGCAGAAAGCCTGGCATGACAAAAAAACATGGTAGAAACCCACAGTTGCTTTTATGTTTTAGCAAAATGAATAGTTCATGCAGCGACATTCTCCAAATAATTTTATCACTCTTAATTTTTTTTACACAGGACAACATATCCATGTCTGAAAAATGAGGTCGTTATCAACGCGCTAATTTAGCTAAGCAGTAAAAAAATGAGATAGTTATTAAAAAATATAGGAATGTCACTGCACAGAGAATTTACTAAGAAATACAACGCAATAAACCTCATGCAAATCCGACAAGGCATAGTTGTTCTATGCTTTCTGCAAGCAGGACAGTCGGCTCAAAACTCACTTCTGAGAAAACTGGCTCTAAAGTTGCACAGCCGCCACATGTTCTTCAGAATGCCCCAGGGCTGTAATACTTGGTGTCTTTGCTTGCAGGGGTCTTCTTATGCCTTTGCTCTTTCGTTTTTTCTGCACTGCATGCTTTTCTTTTTCTTTGTTTGTCCTTCTCCTGAGCTCTCTCAAGGGCAAGGCTACCGGGTTTGATGCCCACAGACTTGCATACTTCAGTGTAGGCACGCAAGTTACCAAAGTTGTAGCGTGCAACTGCTTCATGGACTGCAGTCTCCACTGCAAACAATGAAGCATGCTGATCTTTGGAAATCATTGACCAGATGACAGAATGTAAGCTTTCTGCAGCATTCTGCGTCTTGTTGCCCTTGCAACGCTCCAGCAGTTGCGGGTCAGACAGGCGTTGGTAGACAGGTAGCAATGCCTCTGCTACACGTCTTGGTAGCTTGTACTTATGAGGCGGTGGTGGCTCCATTTTGGCCTGTGCTGACCTATGTCTGCACCAACTGTCAGGGCCAGGTGGGCACAGCTCATGATGAGGCTCGTCATCTGTAGATGTCACATGGTACAATGTGGCCATCACGGCCCTTTGCATGTCACTGACTTCGGTGTTTCTGCGCAAGGCTAAACCATAGTAATTGGTCAGTTTTTTAATTAGGTCCTGCGTGAGTCCACCTTTCCCACCCAATGGCTCCCCTTTCTTTGCTCTTGCAACCAGTGTGCGGAGTGCAGTGCCCATCCTCTTCTGCACATGGTTTATGCAGTCCTCCTTAGTCAGGGGTATGAAGCCGTATACCTCATCTTTGCAGAGTGCAAGATATGTTCGGCTGTCACCATCACATATGACATTCGTGTAGCGAAGGCCATAGCTGCTGAAAGAACGCCTGAAAAGTATTAGTGCAGCTTCCACCTCCATCTGACCTGAGGCAACATCTGTGTTTTTCTGGCACTGATGCTGCTCAATCCAAGTGCCATAGCTAGGGTCACTCTCCGCTGGTTGCTGACAGCACCCTAGGCAGAAATTTGACAGTACGGTGCAATCCAGCACAAGCCCGGTATAAAATTCGATAATACATCCTACACCAATGTGAGAGCTGTGGCCTCGTGTAAGCCAAGTGCCATCATACACAACTGTTATGTTACTTGGGCTGGATGGTTGCATCTTGCTGTAGACGTCTTTGACAGCAAGTACAGCATCTGCAAAAATGTTTTGTGCAGCTTCCTCTGCTCCAGGTTTAAACAATTTTTTTAGGTGGCCCTGATAGGTTTTTTGATGCAGCCCACGATGTGAGACGTTCATTGTGGCCCAGAAGTCGTTCAGGGCAGTGGGCCCTTTTCCAATGGTCTTGATGGCTTGCATAGCTCTTATATTGACCTCAAAAGTCCTTCCTTCAGACTTCCTTTTTGATGACCAATGTGAAGCAATAGGGCCGCAAGCACCACAGGAAAGCACCAATTTTACTGCTAGGCCCAGTTTAGTCTCGTGCTTCAATGACAACCTCTTCTTAGAGCATTTTGGGCACAGTAAAGACCCTATTATCGAATTCATTACACTAGCTTGAATTAATGTGAATTCATCTTCATCTGGGGCCGATTCTTCCTCTGTCTGCCGCGCGAACCCGAACTTGCGCTCTGTTGACGACACCGCGCGAAGTGTAGCACGGACGCTGCACGCTTGCTCCTCAGCTGCTTCCAAGGTCACAAAACGTGGTTCCAGGTTCACCTGAACGGTGCGCTTCTGTTTTGGAAAAAGCTCGCTGTCATCCCGTTGAGCTGGCATCGCATCGTCACTCGCCGCCGCAAAAACGGAACTTTGCCCGGGCCGGTGCTGCACTGCGATGTCACGGCTTGTGGACGGCGCCGGGTCCCCAGATTCACTGCCGGTCATTGATTCCGAGGGCAGGTGCACCGTTCGAACGGTGCGCTTCTGCTTAGGGAAAACTTCACCGTCATCCCGTTGAGCTGGCATCGCATCGTCACTCGCCGCCGCAAAAACGGAACTGAGTCCGGGTCGGTACTGCACTGCGATGTCACGGCTTGAGGACGGCACCGGGCCCACAGATTCACTGCCGGTCATTGATTCCGAGGGCAGGTGCACCGTTCGAACGGTGCGCTTCTGCTTAGGGAAAACTTCACCGTCATCCCGTTGAGCAGGCATCGCATCGTCACTCGCCGCCGCAAAAACGGAACTGAGTCCGGGTCGGTACTGCACTGCGATGTCACGGCTTGAGGACGGCGCCGGGCCCACAGATTCACTGCCAGTCATTGATTCCGAGGGCAGGTGCACCGTTCGAACGGTGCGCTTCTGCTTAGGGAAAACTTCGCCGTCATCCCGTTGAACCGGCACCGCACCGCCACTCGCCGCCGCAAAAACGGAACTGAGTCCGGGTCGGTACTGCACTGCGATGTCATGGCTAGCGGACGGCGCCAGGCCCCCAGATTCACTGCTGGTCGCTGATTCCAAGGGCAGGCTTGCTTCCGACGACACATCGGCGTGACTGGATATCGGAGCGGACCTCCGTTCGTGCGGTTCAGTTGCTGCTGGCCGCTTCTGTTTTGGAATAGGAGGCTTGCGCTTACGCTTCCCGTAAGCATACTTCGTCCTGTACTTCTGGCCCGTGCGACGCTCCATCGCGGGCTCACGTACGAAACCACACGCAGCAGATGAGTTGACGAAAATGCAGAACGGACAGCACGGACAGCACGAGTTGAATCGCAAACTATCGTTTTCACGAAGCACGCGCGCAGCAGACAACCGGAGAAGCGGCATGCCTTTCGGCAGCCAATCGCAGGGCGCGCTGAGCACCACGTGACTGGCGCGGCCAATCAGCGCCTAGCTGCGACTTCGCGGGTGCCCTCGTATTTTTCACGTCTGTGCATTTATTTTTTATCGTAGACACGTGGTTCCACTGGGAGAAGAACCGCGGTGAAGCAAGCTTTCCAGTGACACCAAACTTGCCATAGGCGGCGGTGAAGGTGCGGCGGTATCGCGCTCTGAAATCGGCCGTTTTTGCGCGGATTTTGGCCAGTTTTTTGCGACCCGCGGTCAGAAAAATATTTTTTAGGTACGCTTAGAGACTGTTTTCGGCGGAAATTTTTTTAGCTGTGATAGAAAAGGTAATGCAGAATCCGAATCTGCCATTTTCCAAAAATCGATTTTTTCTGCGATTTTCGCGATCTGATCCCCGCGTCCCCCCTTAAAGGAAAAAGTACGCATAATACGTGAATAAATACAATATACTGTTATCTCCCTTTGATCACCACCACAAAAAAAAAATAGAAAAGGGCAAAAACATTCCCCTATGTTTTCCCTGGGTACAGTAACTCATGGCTTCCTTCAATTGTTTTAGCACAAAAAGGTGGGATGCAGAAGAGAGCACACAGACGAAGCAACTTGCAACTGATGTCTACTGCGAACAGCCATTAAAAAACAAATACGTAACATGTGACTAGCAACACCTGCCCAGTAACACTGCACACGCCTGGCAGCATTTAGAAGACCCTTCAATTAATGTCAGTTGCAAATTGCAACTTTGCTCATCTGTTCTCTCCTTAGATCTGTCTTTTTGTCCTAAGAATTTTCCAAGACGAGCTCCAAAAACTGACAGCTGGCAGCACAACTCTTTCTCCAGGGCGGATTTTCTCCAGCGCGGAGTTTCTCCAACACGGAGTTTCTCCAGCACGGAGTTAACTCTCTAATGGGCTCTATGTTGCAAGCAAGCATCTTTCCACAAATAAGAGGGACACACAGAGCAGAAAAAGTAGTGCATGTCAAGCAACAAGTACTGATCTGCCACTGCCAGCAGAAAGCGAGAGCGTACACCATCTGAAACTCACTCGGTTGTTGAAAATCTTCAGGCTACAGCCCGACGGAATCTTGCAGACAGTGGTCGGGTGAAATTGATGCGAGTGGTTGCAGTTTCTGCTCTGCACGAAGATGGCACTGTCACTCAAACACTCAGCATACACTTCACCTCCAACATAGTACAGATGAACACCTGGAAAGAACAAGATTGCCACAGTAAACCAAAAGAGGCCATAGTAGACCAAAAAGATTGCCATAGTAAAGGAATATGCAAGGCAAAAGATGAAGCCATTCACTTGGACATCCTTAGCAAGGGCAAAACAAAAAACACCGAGTGAAAATGCACATCTGCTCCTTTCCTGTCTGACCAAGCGTTCATCAGCTGTGTTGCAATGAAGAGCATATACGCTCACGTTTCCACAACAAACTGCCCCAGCTCCATTCTCATTACAAATCAGGATAAAAAGTGCACTGCAACACCACTTTTCATGACTAGCCTATCATGCGTGGTTCCTTCAAACTTGAAAGATTTGCACATCTTGGCAAAATCCACTCAGCTAACGCAGGCAGGAACACAAGTCTCTCACCTTTGCCAATGTGCCGTCGCGTGTTCTCGATGGTCGAGTTGCGGTTTACGTTGGACAAGAGGCCAAGGCAAAAGCGGTTGTTGTTGTTGGAGGGGTCAGTGAAGCCGTCGATGACGATGCTGTGATTCTGGGCGTGGAAGATTTCGCCGACCCTCGAGTTCAGCTCATAGTACGCAATGGTGCACCAATACTGAGGCTCCTGGTAGGTGACCGGGGACACGTCTGCAAAACAAAGCCAAAAACAGTTATTAGCTGATGGTGATTGCCCCAAATAACCAGAGGGTTGTGAAATACCACGAAAAAAAAAAAAGAAATGTGAACGAACAGGATGCACATGAGCGTACTAACAAATAAAGTGAAATCGGGAGATACCTCTCTTCGCTGAACATGTGTGCACTTATTCAGCACATCAAAAACATAAAAACAAACAAAGACACAACAATACTGCATACTTAAGGTAAACTAAAAATCAGAAGACGGATGCTATGTACAGGATGTACAGGAGATAAAGGAGAAGACAGATTGAAGTACAAGACGACCATTCTTCCGTCTTTTACTTTATCTTAAATATACAGCATCATCATGTCCTGGCTTGTTTTCAGGTTTTTGACACGTGCTGAATAGATATGTGCATGCTCACTGAGAAGAGGTGTGATGTCTCCCAATTTCACTTCAGCTGTTAGTGTGCTCATATTCATCCTGTTCTTCCTTGTGTGCCATATTTTTATGCGCTGTATTGCACAACGTATTACCAAACTGGCCCAACGTTCTGCATTACTAACCAGAGGAAAAAGACACTCCCCACACTGAATGCACTGATGTTTTTATATCATGGTTAAACACCTGTTGAGTGCTTTACCCAACATCCTGCATTTTACGACAAGTTGATGTTGACATGATGATAGCACATCATGATAGTCACATTAATCACACCGTTTCATTAAAGCAAAAAGCTTGGTATCCATTACCTGAATCCCTCCCTTGCCAACGATGGCAAAAAAGTTAATGCATAAAAGAAAAAGGGCATGCGTATGAAATGAGCACACCAGCACCTAAACCACTGCAAATGAAGGCTTATCTGAAAATCCTACTCAGCGAGGCCTCTTGGAGGACACACACTACTTTGAATAGTGACACAAACCATGACTGAGGCCTCCAGTTTCCCGCAATTCCGCAAAAAATTCTGGACTTGAGCTTTTTTGCAAAATTGTGTTTCAGCAGCCACATTTTCTTTTTATGCTACTAGAGAGTTTTAGTTTCACATATGTAGAGACTTCACATACGTAGAGCTCTTACGGGTCACCAGTGCGCATGCGCAGAATGCAAAGGGTATGCAAGAGTCTCACGTACGTACGTGAGATTCGGATTTTTAAGTTGCGGTTTTTGCGATGCTTGCGTACGTAGCGTTAAACAAACATGGTGGCACCCTGCCCGCCGCTTCACAGCAATAACAGCTTTGTCGCTAATCCCTCGATGCGATATTGTGTTCTAAACTGTTGTATTCGCCATCGATTTGCCCATTCTTACCCTCGCATAAAGTTTCAAGCGACAAATAGCTTTTGTTTTTCAGATATAAAGGCGATTTCCCAGCTGTTAAGCCTAACAAAGCAGCGCTCCGACACAGTTCGACTAGCTTGGCTTTGACTCGCCTTGTCTTACAGTGGCTACAGCAGTGTCTCCATCTGGCAGTAGATGGCGCTAGGAAGAACGCGCGACGTCTGTCGCAAAAGTGCAACTAAAAGGGTTTGAAACGACATGCGTGTATGCTATGTAGACTTCTCATGTTTGTGTACGTGAACTCTATACGTAAACAAAACACAAAAAACTCTACTGTTCTTATGGATGTCAGTATAATAACAAAATGATGAGAAAATGGCTAATTTGCCTTATTTGCATGAATATAACATGGGGGAGGGAACTATTGAGGCTAATCATGGCTGACGGCGCAAAAAGAAAAGAGAAATGGCACGCTAAAATATGGAAGCAATGAAAACATCGAAGTTATTGGAGAGGCAATGCTTCAGATGTGCACTCCATGATCAAGTGCAGCAAAGCCTCTGATGAGTTAATGCAGCAGGCCTCCAACACAGTCGCCGTCATCGGTAGAAGTGCGCACACATTCAAGTTTTCAGCCTGTGTCAAACAATTACCAGCCTAATAAATTTTACATGCCCAGTATTTATAGTGACCAATTAATTCAGACTGAACAGTTCTCCACGTGCACATCGGCTCTGAGATTCACAGTAAACGAGCTGCAACTGACGGCAGTACGGCAGCTGAAATGTGAAGCATGCCTGTGCAATACAGTTTGTTAGAGGCACTGTGAGCCCACCAGGCGCCTCCATTATCAGACGGCAGTCAGCACTGCCACGTGACGAGTTCTGTGTCCTCGTCAGAAGGGCCCCCCCCCCCCGCCGCAGCACAGAGCCCAAAGGGAATGTCTGTCAGCAGCATTCTGCTGTTCAAAGCTATGGAGTATCAGCCCATAAAATGTGTTGAAGGGAAAACGCTGTGAAAAGACACAAGTTCTTGAAACGTTGCACAAACCAAATTCATGACTTGAGCTGATTGGAGTGAAGCTTCAGCCAGCTGTGTCACACAGGCACACATAAATGTGCTGTCAAAGAAAGCTTATGAAGGCCAATACTTCAGCACTTACACCTTAAGTTTATGTTCCATTACACCGCTATCCTTCTGCAGGCAGATTACTGCTGAAAACTGCAGCTGCACTGCATTTTCTTGTTCGGGGATTTTAATTACCCAGACATTGATTGGCTGAACCTATGTTCACATTCATCTGCCTCTAATGAGTTCATGCAGCTAACACTCGACTTTTCTTTTGTTCAACTAGTCAATGCTCCAACACGCGATGCTAATATTTTAGACCTTATTTTATCATCTGCTCCCGAGAGGGTTAGTGATATATCTTATAATGACGGGTTCAGTGATCATCAGCTTCTTCAGTTATCGATTAATGCCCCTTATTACTCACGCCGCACCCAACCAAAACAGATTCTAAATTACAGGAAGGCTGACTTTGATGCTATTAATCGTTGTCTCGAGCATTTCTCCGAAATTTTTGTGCGCAATTTTTCATCCCGGTCTGTTAACGAAAACTGGACTTTGTTCAAAGAAAAAATAGCGAAACTGGTGCGCAAACACATTCCGAGAATAACATTACGGGTCAACATATCTAAACCTTGGTATAACAATTCCTTACGAGCATTGAAAAACAAGAAAAAACGTCTTTTCAGAGCCGCGAAACGATTGCGCACTGATTCTGCGCATGCTGAGCACAGACTGTGTGAAGCATCATACTGCCATGCCATCCGGAAGGCCAAACATAAATTTTTATCACAGGACCTTCAATCGCTTATAAAAAATAACCCCGCAAAATTTTGGAAAACAATTTCCCCGTCACGCACGTCGGACACCATTTCATTGCTTGATGAAAACAAATGTCCAATACCCCAACAGAACTGTCCAGTCACGTTTAATGACTACTTCACATCAGTATTCACTACCGAAGACTATTCCAACCTACCTCAACCCCAAGAACTCAATTACCCATTCATGACTACAATAGATATAACAGCAAAAGGCGTAGCGTCTCTAATTAACAGTCTTAAGGTATCAACTTCCTCAGGGGTAGACGGAATAAATACAAAAATTCTCAAACACACCATACATCCATCTAGTATCATTCTGTGTCATATTTTCAGGCAATCTTTAGCAACCGGCGAAATTCCTTATGACTGGAAGATTGGCAAAATAATCCCCGTTTACAAATCTGGCGACAAAAACACAGTTAGAAACTACCGCCCCATACCACTAACGAGTATTCCATGTAAGTTACTTGAACACATCGTTGCATCTAACGTCGCGCGCCATCTCGAGAACAATGATTTCTTTTTCCCACGCCAGCACGGATTCAGAAAAGGGTTTTCCTGTGATACACAACTAATTGAACTTACCAGTGATTTATTCAAGAACATGGATGAAAACTACCAGACTGACTGCATATTCATTGACTTTTCCAGAGCGTTTGACCGTGTTGCCCATTGTCGCCTTATAGCTAAAATATCGTCGCTTAATTTAGACTCGCTAACTGTCTCCTGGATCCGGAACTTCATATCTTTTCGTAAGCAGTTCACGGTAACAAACAACTTTTCATCACCCCTTAGTGACGTCACTTCTGGCGTCCCTCAGGGAAGTGTTCTCGGTCCCTTATTATTTTCAATTTTCATAAATGACCTGCCATCGCATCTTACATCATCGGTCCGACTGTTCGCCGATGACTGCATAATTCATCGCCAAATCCGCTCAACCACTGACCATGCAATTCTTCAGCAGGACCTTGAATGTGTAACTAACTGGTGCACATCATGGCAAATGACACTTAATGCTGACAAATGTAAAATCATGACAGTTAGCCGGAAGCATTCAAACTCGCTATTCACTTATTCCCTTAACAGTGTCACACTATCCCGCACGTCTTCCTATAAATACCTTGGCGTTTATCTGACTTCAAATCTTTCTTGGGCGGAACATATTCAATGCATAACTGCTAAAGCATCGCGCACGCTTGGCTACCTGATAAGAAATCTTCATAGCGCACCTGTTTCTACCCGCAAGCTAGCATACTTAACATTTGTCCGTCCCCAACTCGAATATGCATCAGCAATCTGGTCACCACATCAGGCTTATTTAATTCATTCACTCGAAGCAATTCAGAACCGTGCAGCGCGTTTTATTTCTCACGACTACAACCGTCATTCCAGCGTAACAAGCATCAAGTTATCTTTATCGCTAACAAGTTTACAGACACGTAGGGATATCGCACTTCTTTGCTTACTACAGAAACTAATATACAGTCGTCACGCGTCCACACTGCCACTTACACGCCCAATGCGCACTTCACGTCGCCTACATAATAATCTTAGCTTCCAACGTCTATTCGGCCGAACACTCGTGTTTAATTCTTCTGCTTTGCCACGTGCTATCAAGTGTTGGAATGGCCTTCCGGATTGCATTGCTACCATACGTGACCCATTAATCTTCAAAAACGAATTGACCACCTTCATGCATCCATGATATTGTACATAAATTGTTTTCGTATGTGTTGTCAAATCCATGCAGTGCCACTATTTGTTTGCTGTTTTTCCTCTGTGTCAATATATTACGGTTTTTTTTTTCATGTACGGTGTAATCATTGTTTGCAGTCCAATGTATTTGATATTGTTTATTTTTTGTTCTTTCCACTTTGTACCATCTTTTGTCTGCTAAATATTGTAACCCCTCCCCTCACTCAATGTTCCAAGTGTGGAACCTGTGAGGTATTTGTATAAAAAATATAAAAAAATATTACCAGCCCATGTTAACATGACACCATTGTTGCTTTTGAGTGCAATGACTCTAAGGAGGCAATGCACTTTCCAGTAACAGCTATCCACAAGCAGCCTGCAGCATGCCATGATATGTACACCTATTCAAGCCACCACAAGCAGACAGGTTTGAGAATTACACACTTGCGGAAACCACTGCCTTGCACTTGTAGCTTCCACTTTGCTACATGAACTTGTGATACGGAGCATAAGTTTATCCGACGTTCTCAATGTCTGCACACTGACGAAATTCCAAAGTAATGATACAATCCTTGTATCTCAAGCGAGCCAGAAAATTTGGCCTGCACCACCATTATTCTGGTGGTTTCCACTGCTTCATTGAAAGACTGTGTTCAAGCTTTGCTTTGGACTTCTGTGGCAGTTGTATAGGATTCTGCAGTGGTTTTTCATCATCCTTGTGACTGTGTGTCCAGGGTCTTTGGCCTATGCTTGACCGATAGGCTCGGAGCTCGAAGCTTACAGCCTCAAATTTACTGCCCCAAAAACTTGTACCTGAGCATAGCCTACTATCATGCCCGGTCATTGCAGCTGAGATCAAGGGATGCCGACTGTCACACTCATAGTCTGGGATGCCAGCTCCTCATCGCTGCGAGCACCAAAACTAGTAAAAAAAATCTAGGCATTCGCCACATTGGATGAGGCGCTCGCATCGCAGACTACCCATTCTGCACGTCGCACTTGGTTTTACGAGGTGACCTCAGCTTTTCTCGGTTGTGCACGCTTTAGTGGTGCTGGAATGATACCTTAGGGAATAACACCTGAACAACAATTTACCCGACACCGCATACTGTCTTATTTCGGTTTTTGTTAATTGGTGCGCACCGCTCGACCACTCTACAAAAGGGTGATGCAGACCGTAAATGGTTCTTCCATATATGCTCCTTACCCGCAAACAACTTCCGTCATTTTACAATTTTCTGGATACTGTATGCTGGGGCACTACGAGGTCACTATCCTGCACCACAGGTCTGAAATGTGTGCTAACCAACAGCATCAATCACTTAGTGACACCAAGCAAGCGTCGTGTTACCATTCCGCTGTTGCCCAGCATACTGGCGACTGACTGGCACTGCAACGGTACCGTTAGGCCTAATGTGGTCCGCAATGAAGCCGCAGGGAAAGCACTTTGTAACTAGCCACCGCTTATCATAAAAGCTTAAAGTTGCTACCTGCTACTGCTGACAGGCACTTAAATCTCATTAAATAAGTCGAAAGGCTACAGCATTATAACAGCGTTAGCATTATAAGAGCGCTAGCTCTTATTCATCATGCTTCTCGATTTCTTCGGTGTGAAATTTTAAGTCCGAGGAAATCAAGACGGTGGCCCCCTAGTAAATCAATATAGCAACCCAATTGGTGATTGATTGGTGAGGTCACTGATTTTGTGACGTCATAATTAACTAGTCAGGTGACTGTGTTTAATCGCTTATATAACTCAGTAATTAATGAGGTCATCATAATATGAATTAAGATATTTGGAATCTTTTAATGAGTAGAATACATTAGACACCAATATTAACTAATGAAGTTAATATTTCGTTATGGTTATGCTTAGATTTAATTGCTTATAATAAACCGATGACGTCATGATCTAACTAATGCCATATTCGTAACGGGATCGATGAGTAGACAATGTTAGACACCAATATCGCCTAATAAGGTTAATATTCAGTTATGGTTAGGCTTAATATGGTGGCTGTGATGGCACTCGGCAGCTCACAATTTCATACCTCATGGCGACCGCGCACCTACCACCTTGAGGTAAGGAAAAATGGCCCTCCAAAGAGTCGCAAAACTTTTTCGGCCCAAAGTGGTCAAAAATATCCGGCCTCAAGGCGGTAGGCGGCCGCTCGCCGTGAGGTATGGAAAAGTATCCTAATCATGTGGTAATACATCGCATGGACGATAGATTACGCTACCAAACAGCTAACGCTCGTTACTTCAACGTCTTCCAGACAGTGGCAGCATATTTTTTTTTCGGTATAACCACTGACTAATTACTGTATGCGAGGGTGAACCTAGTACAGGTAATCCATTGCCCAGGTATCAGCTCCTGTCGGGGCCAACTAGCTGCGTCTGCAATAAAGTGCTAATCGTAAGCGAGAAACTGAAATTAACCACAAGTACCGCTTTTATTGAACTCTATGCTAGCCTTGGCGCCACCTGGCTATTCATGTTGGTGACGCGAAAGAATATGCGATGCTGTGCTCTTTCTTAACCAAAGCACGGCCTTCTCGGAACACAGAGTACGAGCTGTTCGAAAAACCGTTGCAGGCTGTCATGTGCTGGATAGCATCACTATGCGCACATGTCCTCGCATTAATTCCGTTTCTACTAGGAATGTCAGCGGTGCCACTGAAAGTGCAAAGTCACTTTGACAGCCGTTTTTGGTGAAATCACAGGAGATATTGAACTCTGAGGGCGTATTTGGACGCACATAAAAAAAAAAAATCCGCTGCTTATTTGCAAAAACTTTACTGATACGGAACCATGCACCGAGAATTGTCCATTGCAGGGCAGTGGGGGAATAAATAATCGCATTGCTTTATACGCTTTAATGACGGGGAATCAAAAATACTTCAATGTGGTGGAAATTTTGTTGTAACAGGGGTTGGACTAAATTTGGTGTACCCGAAATGACCTGCTCGCATACATGCACATGCACCAACTCTCTCAGTCAAGTGTTATATCTGCACAAAATATGTGTTTCAAACACCACACAAATTACATTTACCATTCATATTGCATACGCTTAACAGTATTCAACTCTCATTTGTTGCACATACCAGGAGGAACAGTCGACGTGTCCATCGACTGGGGCTGGTCATCAGTGGCAGATTGACTGTCGTCCTGAGCTGAGTAGGCAGGAGGTGGAGTATCTGCTGTGCACAGAATGAACAGAAACGGCTGATCAGTTATGCCCACAACAAGACAGAGACCGAGGCAGGCCTTTCATGCTTCCTAGCGTACTGAATGCCACTAAGGCAGGGACAATGCAGCATGTACAATCCTATAAATGTGCAGCCAATCACATACACACATGCTACTCCTTTTAACCTTCTTTTTGACAGCATGCTCTCCTCTCTCCTTAAGCAAGGAAACCAATAAATGTTGAATTTACAACTACCATGTTGTAGCAAAAGCTGTTCTAATGCAACAGGTGAAGGACTGGTGAGGGATTAAATAACTGCACACACATGCAGAGAGATGCAGACAGCCCACGGATTTTGTGGGGAAAGAGGCCTATACTGCTAACGCAGTGAAAGAAACGAGGTCCAGCAAATGGGAGCACTTTGGGACCTTTCTAAAGACCAGTCTAGAGTAACCCATTAACCCAGCCAACCAAGAGCAGTCCAACTGAACACTGAAATAGACAAGTTCAAAGTGGACAAGTATACAACCCAAGAACAAAAGGTACAGGTACACTAACCAGGCAGTCCAAAGGGGCTGTTAGGTGCAGAGCTGCCAATGCTGGGGCCTGGAGATGGAACACCCGCAGCAGATGTGGTTCCCGAAGCAGCAGATGTCCCTGTTGTGGCCGCAGCCACTGAAGTGGGCGAGCTGAACCCTTGTGCAGAGAAGCTGACGTTGTGCGGCATGGTGGGCTCGGGCACTTGCTGGTAGACAGACGGGATCATTGCATGGCCCCCTGGCGGGTACTCGCTGTGGCGTGGAACGAGGACTGGCGGAAGGACTGCGCAGCAGCAATGCATATTGTTGATCCATTACTAGGGCTCTGTTTGTCCGTACAAATCCGGTAAACTCTTTAAGAAACAGTCACGAGAGAATGGTAGCGTTGACATGTCCATTCAGCTTAGGAGAAAGGAGAAGGGATGATGGAAAATGGAAACCAGTTTAAGAAACAATCATTCAAAAGGAAAAAGGAAGAAACAAAATAAACAAAAAAATGGCTGAACAAAACAGCAAAAGCCCAAGATGATAAAAGGTTTCCTTGCCTAAAAACGCAGCTATGGGAGACACCTGCAATTTATACTGGCACACTATTTCTGAAGACAAGGAAAGCAAAAGCGGCTAAACGTAGTCAACCACGACCATACATCAAGAGTTCGTGTCCTTGGCTTTACGGTTCATAGTTCTTGCGAGCCGCCGCGGTGGCTCAGTGGTTATAGTGCTCAGCTGCTGACCCAAAAAATGCAGATTCGATCTCGGCCACGGCAGTTGCATTTCGATACAGACGAAATGCTAGAGGCCCGTGTAATGTGATATCTCAGTGTACAGGCATGTGAGATCTCAGTGAAGTGATGATGCCATAATACAATGAAAACATTCCAGAACAGCTTAAAGATGAATCACCTGGACTCTCCACCCTCTTGTAGTGATAAGGGTTGATGCACACTTCCTTTTGCTTTGCTGAAAACGGGTACTCGCAGCACTCGAGAGGTTTCAATTCATGGTGGCTCTGTAAATCCGGCCATCGCCAGACCCGGCAATATATGACGTGAGGCAGGCCTTTTCTGTGTGAAACCTATGGGGGGAAAAGAAAAAGGAAAAGACAAGGTTAACGTAAGAAATGAAATTTGTGCATCACACAAGAAAAAACACAAAAGATTCAGTCGCCAACATGCACCCATCACTGCTTGAGCAGAAAACAGCAGTTAAAGCAACCATAAGCTGGTGCAATACGAGGCAACTTGCATCATCCATGAAGTTTCAAAACCACCAATGACAAGGGCTATCATGCAAACATAACCAAGTACAGAGAAACATAAAGCTACTATCTGGCCCGTCTAAGATTCAACTAAGGCATTGCGAGTGATTAAATAAATATATAAATTGAAGAAATGAGCACAACAAACACTAGCACAGAAATTGGCTACACCAATTCAATATATGCTGCCCTAAGAAAATGAACATTTTTAGAAGAGGCAAATGTTTTAGGTACCACTGCCGTAAATTTCGGTTTTGAAAAAACTTTTGACCATCCAAACTAACAATATCCACTTGGTGCATCGAATAAACGCACAATGCCACAAAAGCCTGCACCCGATAATGCCCATTTACGTGACATCGCAAGCAGACAAGGTGAGCAACGAAAAAAGACAAATTCATGACACAGCAGAGAGTGAAGGAGCAGGCTAAAGATGTGACTGTTATGAAAGCAATGATCAGGAGGAAGAAGAATTCCTATGAAAAAGAATGACATGCCGTTGGACCTCCCAAGTGACTAAGACTATGTGAAAAACCTACAGAAGTAAAGCTTTTGCAGTAGGTGGATGAACTCTTCAGCAATATGTAAAATGGTGCTGAATTTAAAAGCTACAAAGATGAGTGGCAAAGCCAAGTTCAAGGAATACAGAAGCCCCCCCCATGTTTCCTAAAGAGGTTACTTTCACAGAAAATGCTGTTTTTATAAGCTAGAGAATGCCAAGAAATGAAATAGAGGCAATGCTGCCACACATCACCTTCAGCAACAAAGCATGGTCAAGGACATTTTTGTTAGCCAATCTCGAAACACAACACCATCAACTTCAAGGCGGCGATCACAGTGCCCCAATGTACTCAACACCATCAACAACACCAAAGTTCGAATTGAATAGTGAGAAGGAATTGCTGCATTCATAACTGCAACTTTCTCACCAGCAAATGTCAACAGAGGAACAGAAGTAAAAAAATCTAATTTCACCAAGAAGAATAACGAAACAGAAACTGAAAGAAGGAACATCACAGGCAACCTACCTGAAGCCGGCCGTCAAGGGACCTCGGGATGGTCACACACTTGGACGGCTGTCCTGGGCAGGAGAGGGCCTTCTCAAGGTCTTCGATGGCACCTTTTCTTTTCTTCAGCTTCTTGACAAGTGAGTCAACAGCCTTCTCAGCCCACTTCTCTTCTTCATCACCCTGCTTCCAGCCCAGTAGCTTCTTCACGGCGGGGCTCGTGAAGGAGAACAGGCTGTTCAGGGTTGACATGGCGTCCTCCAGCTTGTCAAAGGCCCCGCCCCCGCCACTGCTGGGGCCGCTGTACCCGTTGCTCACCATGCTCTGCAGAGAAGAATGAAAACTGTGAATGCGAAATCCATGCAATGGCATGTAACTACATTTCTGTCACCAGAACAAGACCATGACTGTTAGAGACATGCGAGCAACACTATGTAGATTTCCTAGTCTTGGTTCTCCTTTCCCAGAGTGAGACTTCCGAGCTCATCTTTCTGCACAGCGCTACGTCATTGTGCACACTTTATTTTGGTCCACTGAAGAATACGAGGGCTCATTAAATATCAATATCGTTCTCTCCTTCATTGACAACAGTAAGCATAAGCATATGTTAGCTTTTGGTGGCCCAACATCAATGACGCTAGGCAATGAAACTTTGTGAAGTTGTTAAAATGCTCTCAGCACAACATGGAGACACAGCGATATAACAGAACAAGCGCTGCTTTTTAACTTGTAGTCGATAGTTTTGCACTAATTGGTGCTACACAAAGCAAAACTTAGCTGTACCTGACCTGACTGATAAAAGGACTCCTGCACTTACATAAAAGGTCAACCATTCAACTCAGTCTTTAATGTCATCATTCAAAACCTTCTTCTGGACACTACGAAGTGCTTGCAACTTGCCAGTGCAAGTTGAAAATAGCAGCATGAAGAAAAAGAAACTAATTTGGTGCTATTTCAGTTCAGCAACATATACGCGCACTTCAATTCCTCGTGATACACGTTCTATTATGATCCAATTTTATCTCGTAGGCATACTTTAGGATGGGCGACTCTCCTACACAGAAAGAGAGCCTCTGCTGGAATGGAATGCTGGGACGAGTAAGAATTCTTGCTGACTGCAATCTATTATAAGGACACAGAGTACAACTCCATCTGATTATTGTTCTCAGTGGAAATTGATTCCCTGGCTTTTCCTGGGACTGCTGACATTTCTCCAACAGCAAGATACATTTATGGCTAAGAAAATTTAATTTCAAAATTTTTCCACCCCTACGTAAAGTCTACATCAAAAAGAGCTGGTTGCCAGAATTTTGAAATAACCAGTGGTGCAGCCCAGCCTCTGGGATCTGCGCTCCAAAAATCAGTGTCAATGAGTGTGATTTGCTTACGAAATCAGCCAGCGATGGTCTTTTCTAGCTGATAAAAACTCCAGTTTTGATGAGAGTGACCTCTTTTCGATTAAAACACAGTATACTATCAATAAAGGCCAACTTCCAATAAACGCTCAGTATCCCTTTAATATATGGTAGCATTATTAAATTTATCCATATCATCCCAATCCAGAAACAGCCTTGAAGTAAAAGGCACTAATTACTGGAAAAATGCTAAGAGGCAGGCTATCAGAAGATCGAGTACAAGGCAGTGCAGTTGTTGAAAAGGACTAAAAAGTCCACATCAAAACATTTTGCTTCTTCAGTGCAGCTGAATAATGGCCCCACTGCAATTAATTATTTCCCCATTTATTGGGTATGAAAAGTAGTCTTTTGAACAAATATGCAAATGAATGAATTCATATTTCACACAATAGCATTTTAATTAGCATTAGGCATGACAACACAAAACCACAAGCCATGACTGGGCTAGACTGACATGACACCATTCCAGCCTTTTTTTCCAGTTTTAATCATTTTTTTTCTTGTCACAGGCTCACACTGTTATTCAAAACTCTGCATACAGAAAGTACCTCATTTTATCCTGCTCCAAGTTATTTCTCAGATACAATTTATAACGTAGCGGCATCACTCACAAAGCAGAAAAAAGCATAGCAGGCTGCCCAAGGTACCAAAATTTATGCAAATTTCTCTAATAGGGCATGAGCCAAGGCAAATGCCGATGCATTAAGGCTTTTTTTACTATCAAGTTCTTTTAGTATTACCTGCTTCGCAGGAGTTCTTGCGTTTGCACCAGTAATGACATTTTTAATACACTCTGTTATAGGTGAAATTTACACGTCCGACATTTTTTTAAAAATAATGTAAACTAGTACTGGGGTTGAGAGTAACTTTCATATTACTGGCACATGCCAGGCATTCCTTCATGATCAACACACAAACAAACCCTCCTGACGATCATAGCCATGCTCCATCCACATGGACAATTACTGTAATTCTTGTTAAAATAGTCACAATGCACATGTATGAAAAGCGGTTATGTTGACAAAGCCATCACATTAAAGGTGATGAGCAATTCATAAACATGACACTGGATACACAAGCCATCAACAAAAAGTATTTCCTCAACTATAAACTGGCAGACTAAACAGCCACACACTTAATTTCTTCCAGAAATACTCCTTAAGGAATGAATGGCCTACTACCATCTACCAGACAGGTGGTACGTAGGCGATACCTAAAGCTAGATAACACTAAAAAAAAAAAAGCCAGGTGAGCACATGTTCGACATGGTGATAGAGAACTGCATGTATAAGCAAACAAGTGCTTTTTCCGGAGCTGAGAAGCACCCCGAAACTTTGAACATCAACACATTTGGCAATGAACACAATACGTCGCGCTACTTTCCGATTTGCGGTGTCAGCGCGTGATGCTCGCAAGCCGATCACAAGCTCACCGATGGTACGGCGTTCCAACACACGTGATCTTGTCTGACGCAAATGAGCTTTATACGCGGGCTGCTGATCAGTCCCCCGGGTATGACCGAGTCATGGGGTACGGTATTTCTCGCGAGCAAAGAAACACGTTACAGGCAGTCGTGTAACAGCTGCATTCGCGGATAGCAGGCGCGCCGTCATGTTCCGCTCTTCACAGGGGTCGATACTGGGGAGAGGTTGCGCAACCCTCATCATCGAACGCTCGCGGGAATTTCCCGCGAGTTATGACTCATGATGGCAAATGAGGGCTCGGCTGGGGCTAGGCAAGCTAAACATAGCGCGGCAAAGGTGTACCGAGAGTAAGTACGTCCGCGATCATTGCTAGAGCATTTCTGCCGCACGGTTCATTGGCGTTGAACTGAAGGACGCTCGAAATCACAACAGTTTCTCACAGGCCACTTGAATAAGAATGCTCGGAGAAGAAGAATACACGACTGCCGTTAACATCTGGAGAGGACCTGCTCGTCGACAGCGAGACAATTGCAGTGCGTTGCGACAGAGCCAATCATTCAGTCTTTCCCTTCGTAACGCGTGAAAACCGGCCAGTTAGGTCGCTCTTTCGACCTGGCAAATGGTCAAAAGCCGAGGGACTAACACCTTCGGAAGCACAGCAACAAACGAAACAGCAGCTGACGACGGCGATCTACGTCGTGTCCAAGTGGCATTGCAGCAATATAAGTAATTGACTATTTCTCTTAACACGTTACGGAAATAAGCCTATTTTCAAGCCAAGGCAAGTAACAGATGAGACTCACCTGGATACATAACAAGAACAGCCGAAATAAACAAGAGGTCTTACAGCGCTATTTCCATTCAGAACAAGTTAAAAGGCAACGAATTGGGGTCACAATGTCCGAATAACTGTAATACCAGTCACAACACATCAACAATTTGGCGTCAAGGAGGCGAGCATTTGTTGTCGTGCTACTCCGCGTGAAATGACGTTGATAACTTCACTGAAACGGCCAGTGTGGGATGCAAGATCGCTGATACACTCCTTGGCGAGTTACATATGGTCCGCAATGTTGACGCTGCACAACCAAACAGCCGACATAGCGCGACAGAAGCGCTGCATCTGAAACTACTTTTTTACGCGGAAGCGCCACCGACGACGAAACGGAGAAATGTGGCCTTGCTTGGCGTCAGCAAGTCTTCCCCGCGTCATACCAACCGCAATGTAACCTTTCTATCTCCGCGATTGGTGACCAGCCGTCATGACACTGTCGTAAGCACTGTGATGTTACATAGTCATGCAACCACGGCTGAATTTGTTTTTCGTCGCTTATGGCCTTCCTTTGTCATGAATAACGACCTCACCAGAACGTACGCTTTCCCGAGAGAATATAAATCTGGCAGCGGCGTTTGCTCCCGTGCCCTTTCGTATACGATCGCCTGTATGGAAGGGAGAAATTTTACGATTACAACGACTTCAAAGGAAACATTCATTAGCATTATTTGATGTTGCTCTTAACGTGTTCCAACAGTACCTTCGTTTGGCGCCAAAACCGAGCTTCGGTAACGTAATCTCGCGCTCGCTGAAATTTATCATGTTCGCGGAAAAGCCTGGAGTGGCAGATAATCCAAGTTACGCATTCTGGCGGCAGATGCGCGCTCAGTCTCCTTCGCCAATTCGAAGACGACGCTCACACAGCAGGGCCGTTCGCGATGTGAGCTGTGAGCGGTGGGGACGCCTCTCCGGACATACTCGCCCTTTCTTTTTATTTACATTTGGGCACCGCCGCGCTCTCTCCTGGAGTGTGCGGGACGCGACAAAAGTCCAACACCGTTGCAATCCAGCGTGGAACACAAACGAATGAACGTTACGCGGTCAACTGTCGCGTTTGAAAGGCTACGATAGCAACTGGCTGTGGATCCAGCGAAAACCTCGCCTGTCAAGTACAGCATGGTGGTAGTGGCTGTGGCTCCGGCAGGTTTAGCGAATCTCGCGAGCGTTCAAATTCTAAAAGGTGCTGGACGCCGCAGTCGAATGTGGACACTGCCTAGGTGTACCTCAACTAGTAATATCGCGGCGCAAATAGGTGAGAGCAACGAAATGCGACCGATGTTCAACGAAATAAAATAGAAACAAACTCGCCTGTGTCTCCATGGACGTCATGTCGGAGGGGACGCCGGCGGTGCCAGCGGAGCGACGGTCCGAGGAAGGGAGAGGGGTGCGAGAACGTAGTTCGACCGGCCCTCGGAGGAGGGTGGTGGTCCGAGAAGTAAAAAGCGCTTTTGTGCTCGCGGAGAGAGGGGGAATTCGAGAGGGGGAATTCGAGAAAGTGGTGGGTGTGCTGGGCTCGCTTGCGGGCGCTCTCCCTGCAACGGGGCTGCGGGAGCTGGGGTTTCCAAAGGTACGAGGGAAGCCAACCTATGACGCGATCTTTTTCCATTTTTTCCTTGCGTGTTTTCCTTACTTCCGCGCTCTAACTTATCTGCTCGTTTTATATTCATTTTTGGTGGAGTGTACGAATTGCTTTTAGCATCATTCAGGGGAAATTTCATTCTGAAGGGAAACAGTGATGGTTTCACCTCAGTTGTTTACGTGATAAACTCCTCCTTTTGTCGGCGTCAGGAGTATGCAGGGATTGTCTGAATTAGCTCCCTAGTGTGCCGAATAAACGAATAATAAAAAGCATCTTTGCCGTTCTGTACGGCTCTTAATTATCTTTATATCTGTTGTAACTTCCTCCGCTCTTCGTTTAACATCAAGGAGCTTCGCAAACACTAATAATATCGCACTTTTGCCAAGACGATATTATTGTGCACAGAGATTGAAACAAACAAAAATGTTTTTTTTTCTTGAATAAGCTTGGTGGGGGGGGGGGGGGGGGGGGGGGGTCATTTTAAGCCAACGTAGGATACCTTTGTTGCCGGCACAGTCTCTTATCTCAGGCTCTCCTCTCTAGGTACTGTTATCGCACAGCTAAAGTTTCTGCTTGTTTGTTTCGCTCTGCTGTGTGACGCACGATGAGCAAGTCAGTGACGACGACGACCTTTTCTTCGAACCATATATACTTGTAAGAACAGCGAATATGTAAGTTAAAACTTTTCGGTTTTCATTTCCGAGCACAGTTTCCTTTTTTTTTTCTTCATTTGGCGTGACGCATTCCTGTGCAGTCAAACGTCAGTTCGAGTTTATCTTAGCTTTATTTTCGGCTGAGCATTCAGCTTATGCCGTGTGTGTGTGTGTGTGTGTGTGTGTGTGTGTGTGTGTGTGTGTGTGTGTGTGTGTGTGTGTGTGTGTGTGTGTGTGTGTGTGTGTGTGTGTGTGTGTGTGTGTGTGTGTGTGTGTGTGTGTGTGTGTGTGTGTGTGTGTGTGTGTGTGTGTGTGTGTGTGTGTGTGTGTGTGTGTGTGTGTGTGTGTGTGTGTGTGTGTGTGTGTGTGTGTGTGTGTGTGTGTGTGTGTGTGTGTGTGTGTGTGTGTGTGTGTGTGTGTGTGTGTGTGTGTGTGTGTGTGTGTGTGTGTGTGTGTGCGTGTGTGCGTGTGTGAGTGTGTGTGTGTGTTCCTTCTTCAGGCAAATCACGTATAGCTGTGCTAGAGAAGGAAATGCTGTCGCCAATTTAAAAAGTAACGGAAGTTAAATGATGGAACCGTTTGACAGAAACGCAAGTACAAGTTGATTTCTAAAAGGCAGCTTGCCTCATCCAATCGCTGGGCTACTACGCAAAGTTGAGCAAGAGGGCGGGGCATCCCGCGGTCAGCGTGTTGACAGCGCTAGAACTGCCGCTAACCGTCCTGCATAGTAGTCGGAACATGCCACTGTCCTGAATCACTTGAGTACATTGTTGCGAGTGTCGTTACATGCAGTGGAGAAACCTACTTAACCAAAACTGAGCAGCTGATGCCAGGGAAGACCGCAACGCCAAGCAGATGACATTTGGCGACACGGGGTGGTAGAGCCTCTCAGTCTGTAGTGGCGTGGAAAGTAGCAGAGCAATACCTACACACACAACCGCGCTACTTACAACGGAACGCCGTCAAACTACGCTCATATGGCTGTGAATTTTCTCTTTTGACTGAGTAACTCCTACTCTATTATGGTCAGCTTGCCGGGGTGTGCATGTCAAGGATGCCGACCTTTTTTATTTAAACCGGAGGTCAGAAAATTAAATTCAGGGTACTTTTATCGGTTTAAACCCGCCGCGGTGGCTCAGTGGTTAGGGCGCTCGGCTACTGATCCGGAGTTCCCTGGTTCGAACCCGACCGCGGCGGCTGCGTTTTTATGGAGGCAAAACGCTAAGGCGCCCGTGTGCTGTGCGATGTCAGTGCACGTTAAAGATCCCCAGGTGGTCGAAATTATTCCGAAGCCATCCACTACGGCACCTCTTTCTTCCTTTCTTCTTTCACTCGATCCCTCCTTTATCCCTTCCCTTGCGGCGTGGTTCAGGTGTCCAACGATATATGAGACAGATACTGCGCCACTTCCCTTCCCCAAAAATCAATTATTATTATTATTATTATTATTATTATTATTATTATTATTATTATTATTATTATTATTATTATTATTATTATTATTATTATTTATCGGTTTAAACCGGAAAGTCCAACCCCTAAGTAATAGTTGTAGTACGGGACCTTTTTTTCAGCCATGATTTACAGGCCGAGCATTTCGACCGCCTGGAAGACTAGTCGACGCTGTTCTTCCCCTTCAGCGCCAAGCCAGTCCAGCCAGGTGCAGTGACTGATAAGAAAGGGGGATAGGAAAACGACTGCTGAGACGCCGACAATGAGCTGGCCCATCTAAAGCACCTCTGAGCCCATCAGCTCGCCCGCGACACTCGTTACCGGGTGCCGTTGATCCTCTGGCTCAAGCCCTCGGAGGACGGTGGAATACGCTCCCTGCGCCGCACCATCAAGGAGATCTACCTCGAACTCTGCCTCGACAAACGCCTTTACCCTCCTCTTCGTCCATCACTCACCGTGCCGGAGGCTCGCCTTCTTCGGCACATCCAAGTGAATGCAGTCATCACCCCCTCCCGCCTCTTTCATCGACCGGACCCCTCCTAACTGCCCGGTCGTCTACATATGCGAACCTAGCCCATTGCCTCTTCTATTACCCTAAGTATAATTAGGGTTCTTCGCTTTCGGGTTTTATATTTTTTTTCAAAATCGAGGGGCAAAAATCGGGCGCTATTTTTCAACTCGATAATAGGGGAGAAATCGGGTTTTTCGTGGAAACATTATTATTAATTAATTGGTTTTGGGGAAAAGGAAATGGCGCAGTATCTGTCTCGTATATCTTTGGACACCTGAACCGTGCCGTAAGGGAAGGGATAAACGAGGTAGTGAAAGAAGAAAGAAAGAAAGAGGTGCCGTAGTGGAGGGCTCCGGAATAATTTCGACCACCTGGGGATCTTTAACGTGCACTGACATCGCACAGCACACGGGCGCCTTAGCGTTTTGCCTCTATAAAAACGCAGCCGCAGCGAAATTCGTTTTTTTTAGGGGGGGGGGGGGGTGAAATTTACGAACTGTAATAATTTATTCGATTTTTTTTTTCAATCGAAGGGTAACAATTTGGGCTACGTTTCAGGCTGATAAGCGGGAAAAAATCGGAGTTCTCAAGAAAATATTTCGGAATTCGGCGTTTCTTGACTAATTGATAATTACTAGTAAAGAGCCTGGACCAGTTTTGGGACATGAACATTTCATTCACACAAGCTGGTCATCGACTTTTTACACGTCCTTGTTAGCATACCTAATCATCTGCATGCGCAGCATTTTGGTTTCAATATGAGACCTGTCCGGTCTTTGGAGGTATCTCGGCTGAGAGAACGCTCTCTCAACGTCACAGCTGCCATTAGCTATTTGCATGACATTGTCAACGCGATATTTTCTAGCCCGGGGTAGCGCACAGTTGCGTCGTGCGTGCCAATAGTCCACGAGTTCAACACCCAGCTGTGTTAGTCTGGCTGCTTTCAGCAAGTACTTGTTAAACTCGCGAAGTGGGTCTACATCGCCGATCACGGAAATCAAGAGAGGTCGATAGTCATCAAACGACTGACTCAGCAGCCCCTTCTGCAATGGATCCAATACGGCTCCCAATTTCTATAACGTCAACTGGTTTTCGTCTCTGTCCGTCGGTCACCTCTTGCCTGTGCACCAACTGGGGGCAGAGTAGTTCTGGAATAGTGCCAGAAATCGGGGGGAAATCGGGATTTATGCGATTTTTCAGGAATATGTTTGGGGTGCAAAAAGTATAACCTCGAGTCGTCGCAGAATGCCTTCCCCCTCTCCCATTGCCATGTTCCCTCGCTGTTGCCTTCAGTTGCGCGCCGTCGGTTCTCCCCCCTCCCCCCCTTCCCTTCGTGGCGGAACGGGCTGACGTCACAAAACAAAAAGTTTGCGGCATTTTGTGTCCAAGCTTGGGCTTCGACACGGCATGTCCTGACCCACCAAGCAACGCACCTCCCCATGTGCCTCCAAAAAGGGTGGAATGTCCCAGCCCCTGTTCTAGAGCGTAGAGGCAGGACATATACACAAGCAAAAAGGCGGTGCTCCCATTAATGGTCTAGAAACGTTCTTTCGGGAGTGTGAGGCAGCAACACAAAAAATGAGTCATACCATTTTCGTCCCGGAAAGGTAACTGGGTATACCTTTTTGGGATTTTCAACAAGAAATAAAAATCGGCTGCTCTTTCTCTTTTCTCTCTCCCTCGCGCCACAAGCTGCGAGGTGAGAAGGTTTTGCTCTAGCACTCGTCCTTTTGAGAGATCAAGCAGTTTTGTTCGAGCAGCCGAACGAAGCGGTTAATCGCGCATCTCTCTCGGCGCATGCGCTTCTTGCACGTGGGCCGACGGCTCCCTGCCGCGGGCAGGCGTCGGCGATCACCAGCGTGCTCGTCTTCTAGCGGTTCCCCTGCTGCCGCCCAATATCAGCATGGTGTGGCGGTCCCTGCAGGCATCTCCAACTATCGGCAATCCTCGCTGCGCCATTTTCCAGCAGAGGTGCAGGAATGGCCTCCATGTCGCTCGCCCGACTTCCTCGCTGGGCGGAGGCCATCTTGCCCCCCCCATGCGCGCAGCCCCCAGCCGTTCGCATGCACTGAAGCCCCAGCGCGCGGCAGCTGTTGCTCTCATCACTGGGCTGTCTTGGACTTCGTAGCTACGGATTCACGGCAGCTTTCCCGCCCACCTCGGCGTGCCCACACCATTCCTTTTGGAACTTGTGAGGCGGCGGTGCATCGCAAGTCCCTTGCGCAGCTTCACGGCTCTACTACATGATGCTACTGTTCCAGGTGGCGTTCGCGGCGTTGCAGTTCGTGGCAATGGGCGACTCGTAGCACGCACTCTGCATTCCTCAGCGCGTCCGATGACTGCAGCGTGCTGTTGGTGGAAGCGTGGCCGTCCACTGCGGTCATCGGTGGGAGGGGCTTTCGAAGACCCAACATCCTCTTGCTGCGAGTGCCAATGGATTAGCCCGTTCTACCTCCTTCGCCGTCGCCCAGCTATCCTGTCGCAGCGTTGAGACCGCGTTGCTAGTGACCCCCCATCCACACCGAGTTGTTTGTGCCCTGATATCGCCTCCCACACCAGACTCTGCCGCGCGCGCGGTATGCTGGGTGCGGCGCGCCACGGCTCCTACCTCAAGAGTTCTCATCCCCTCCACTTAGTCACAAGAAAATCAAACTCACAGGATCATTACGTGGGTGTAACGCGTGTGTCTGAGCTTTCGCTGTGCGGTGAGAACGCGCAGGACAGAAGGCTGCGGGGAATTCATGGTTGCAGGTGTTGCAGCCTTCTATTTCATTACTGGGTTTCGGTTGGCAACGTCGTAAAGGTGCGTTGGTTGGGTACTTTTTTTTATTTTCACCTAGCTGAGCTAAAATTATTTTTTTTCGTTTTGATAACACGACGCTGAAGTTTGCTCCGAGACTAGTGCGAGTGTCAAAGTGAGGGGTGGGGGGGATAGCCCACCGTATAATTAATATCCATGTCAGTTTTTAGAATTTCGAAAACGCGGTAATTACCTTGGCGCTGGGGCCCAACGAATTTTGACTCTTTCGATGAGTTACGTTCACTCTAGAGGTTGCTTCGCCTGCAAGCTTCTCGAAAGCGCTTGTATTTTGGCGTGGTGTAGCCAAAATTTGCTGGGCCACAGTGCTGAAGGTAACCGCGTTTCATGAATTCTAAAAAATGATATGCATATCTTCTTACGTTGAGCTACGCGCCTCTCAATAATTAAGGAGCATAACAGTAATAGTTAATGTTAGCTTTTCAGAATTAGTTAACCAGCCTCTAGTTAGCACGTATTATCGGTATTCTGATGCGCTACACCCCGTGACGATGCCACATGCTAAAAAAGCGCTCTTTTTACTCAGAAAGCCTATAATTAAAATTATGTATAATCTTAGGTGAAGTCCAACATTCAGCAGAGGTTCCAATGGGCCAGTTTACTAAACGTTCTACTCACTCACTGTATCAACTGTCACGGGTTCCGCTACCGGCATCTGCCATCGATACTTACGCACCTGAGTTATAGGGAAGCGGAAATAAAGGATAGCAGGCAGAATAGAGAAATGAAATGAAAGATGTGAGGGGACAGGAAGAGAGGAGAGGTAATATACACAAACTATTTGCACAATAATAAATATGTACAGGTTGCGCGTGTGATTTGTTCATCAATATACACATATGCCGCCGCGGTGGCTCAGTGGTTATGGCGCTCGGCTGCTGACCCGAAATGCGCGGGTTCGATCCCGGCTGTGGCGGTCGAATTTCGATGGAGGCGAAATTCTATAGAGGCTCGTGTACTGTGCGAGTCAGTGCACGTTAACGAAATCCATGTGGTCGAGATTTCCGCAACCCTTCACTACGACGTCCCTGACAGCCTGAGTAGCTTTGGGACGTTTAACCCCGATAAATCAAACCAAACCATATATATATATATATATATATATATATATATATATATATATATATATATATATATATATATATATATATATATATATATATATATATATATATATCGGTCCCCTAATCGAAACGTCGAGTCAAATAAAAATGTTTGATAACGAAGCGTATACTTCGCTATATACTTTGTTAAGCAGTCAAGCACATCTTGTTCTCGCACCCACCCCCCCCCCCCCCACATACACACACACACGCACGCTTTACCTCTAGAACAGTTTTCTGAACGTTACGTTCGATGTAGTATTTCTGTGTCCAAGCTCGCCATAAGCAGTTCCGCAACGCTCCGATAGCGTTCATTTTGTCGTCAACACGAACTTTCACAAGCGAGCACGAGCACCATCGTGCGGGCGCACGGTCAGTGCTGCTGGCTCGTTGCGTCTTGCTTCCGCAGGAGAATCAAGGAAGGAAGTAAAGCGAGACAGTCCGATTGGGAGGGGCAAGAGAAACGAACCCACCGAGGCGGAAAGCGAACGCGAAGAAAAACACTGTACAGAAAAAAGTGCGTCCGCTTCCCCGTGGCCGAGTGTCACCCGAAGCGTTCACGCCTCGCGGCCACGCGCCGTTACAGGGACTGCTTACACACAGCCTTCCTGTGGCTGCCGAAACGCCAACGCAGTGGAATGAACCATGGCGAGAAACGCACGGCACGGCGTGCCGACTCGCACGCATGCACTCGCCGCTCTTATTAAGGCGTGAGGCGGCGCGCGAAGGACCAGTCAATGGCTGACACCTGCTGGCCCGGTTTCGAACGAGCGTCGGGAGCGATCTTCTACTTAAGAGGCTAACCCCACCGCGCGCCCGCGTCTAGAAGCTGCTTAGGGCCCTCGCGAACCGTGCAACGGCAAGCATGAGCGCTGGACGCCGCGGGATAGGCCCGTGGTACTACTTGTTTAGGGTGAGTGTGCTTCGCCGCTGGGAGGCGTCTTCTACGTGTATAGCGCAAGGGACAACGTCGTAGGTGCACAGTTGCACCGCCCTAGGTAGGCTTTGCCGCCTGACGAGCAGGAGTTCCGCAAAGCCAACTTTACAGACATCAAAGAGGATCACGTTTAGCATAGACCCGATCGCTAAGTTCATCGGTGACAATGCTGAATAACAATGACTTTGTACAAGGATTCACGCACACGAGCACGCAGAGAAGTTTAGGTCCACTATTTGTACTGACCTAGAACAGTATACCGTGCAACGCCTTTATCATAAAGTTAGCACTTGCCACAAAAGACAATAAGTGTCTAGACATCATTTCGCCAAGCGAGCGGCGCATGATGTTTCTTGCACATATGCTTTCCCTTCGGCGGTTTTATATGGCAGAAAATAATTTTCAATGGGCATTTTCACATGCTCAGTTTAGGCACCGAGAACTGCAAGGCGAAGATTCTGGGATGCGTTTCCTAGCGCTAACTGTTGCAACGCGCGTTTCACAGGTTCTCGCTCTCTTGGTCGTGGCCGCAGAGTTCACCGCGAGGTCACTTGCGGACCAGGAGGCCAGCCAACGAAATGGTTTAAAAAAGGCTACCAGCGGCCAAGGACAAAGCGTACCGGGAACGTGGGACCTGGCGGCGACCCCCGGCGATGGCTTCGAATTCGCGCAGGCCGTCACCCACGAGGCCCCTCTCAGTGCCACAGGGAGCGAAGAGGTGCTCAAAGCCGCCTCCTCATCCCAGAAGATGTACAGGACAGAGAAGGCTGTCCCGTCTGATCGGAGCGGTGAACGTTACTACGCCTCGGCTACGGACCATTACAGTGGCGGCGGCGGCGGCCATGGTGGGAGTCCTGGCTTCGGCTTTCCACACGCCATGAGGTTGGTACAGCCTTGCAGACGATGGAGCGCGGCGGACGCGTCCTTCCCTCAATTCCTCGTTTGCATGACTGTTTTTATTGGGGTTTAGATACTTTGCGGGCTCTGAAATTGTAATCGGTCCAGCAGCAGAGCAAGTGCATTGCATAGCGCAGCTTGGATTCCCTCGACCATGCACTGTTCTGATTTGTTGATGCTGGAGTTAGGTAGCTGTCACCCTAGGCTAAATCTAGATGTAAACATAAGGTCACTAAGTATGATTTCGGCTAGCCACGTATAACACGTTGAAAGGAGCCCAACATTCTCAAGTAAATGCGGTAGCGAATAGAGACTGAGCCGGCAGCAGAGTAAGAATAGAAGTAGCTTATGTCGCAATGCACGGTATGACGGCCATTTCATCGGGCGCATCCAAGGGACACGGGTTCCTACTCCGCCTACAAGGCAGCTCGGACTTGAGCTCAAATATATATATTGATGCAAACGTCTATCGAAAAACATAACCCATTAATCTCTGCACTGGACTTAGCCACTTTTTTTGTCCTGAAGGAAGGGCACTCCTTATGATGAAACAGCGCTTATAACGTGAGCCTAAACAGAATTATGTTTTACAATGGTTCTATAGTGGACACACAAATAGCAGGTTGCGTGCAATTTGAGGGTTTTCTAAATTCGTTTTATGTTCATCTGAGGTCTAATACATGCATTTCCTCGCGCACCATGCTAAAATACATTGGCTCCTCATCAAAACTTTGCTCCCTTCGGTTTGGAGGAGCATACGTTCCGAATAGGTATACAGCCTTTACTTCAGTGGCTCTGCCACAAGCCTGACATTGCAGACCCCTGCTATGTTCTGCCGTTTGCCTCTCCACAGACACTTCCAGTACGGCTCGGGACCAAAGGGGTACAACACACAACGCGCGTACGCCTACGAAAAGGTCTACCCGGAGCGCACCTACAGCACCAACCACGCCACGTCCTACGAGAGACACTACAACGACGACGATAACCAGGGTCGGCCCAGGGGCCACGGCTACGAGACGCGCTACAGCAGCAGTTACCCCGTCAAACCGAGCGGATACGGATACCGCCACAGTGACAGCTACGGCTCGGACAAAGGAGGGAGAGGCGGTGGCGGCGGCGGCAGTTATGGGCCGAGTCACTACGGGCCCAGGGGAAGTGAGTACGAATCGCGACGCTACGATTACCGCCCGACGGCGTCGGCCACATCTTCGGGCAGGCGCGGAGGTGGCGGAGGTGCGGGTCCCAAGATCAGGCGCTACGTCTACAAGAACCCTCACGACCAGAGCACCACGCGCGTGGTGGAGATGCAGTCCGGCAGCGGATCTCCGCCATGGGCCGAGTCCAGCGTCAGCCAGCACATCTGGAAGCCCGGTGGAATGGAAGACTTCGTGGCAGGACTGATTCGCAATGGCTGATGCCGCCTTTGTTTTTGTCATGCCTGAGTGTGTACTACGTGGGCGAGGCAATATAGAGGGATGTATATAGCGGGGGCAGCTGTGTACTGAGCATAAAGACGTAATATCCGTGTCCGCTGAGGTCCGATGGCAAAAAGAAATATTTCACTGGAGGCAGACACGTTGCACGTCCTGTCGGACTAAAACCTCCTCATAGAGCCAGCTTGCGTCGAATACAGGGACGGCGCCAGGAAATTCGTAGTGGGGCGGCGCAGAGAGGGAGAAAGGGAGGGAGAAGGGGGAATGGCGTGTTAAAATTAGGTAAGTAGGATGCCTCAGTGCTCCTTGGAAAAGATAAATAATATGAACAAAATGCAGAGGCGAGAGCTTGAATAATAATAATAATAATTGGTTTCTTGGGGAAAGGAAATGGCGCAGTATCTGTCTCATATATCGTTGGACACCCGAACCGCGCCGTAAGGGAAGGGATATAGCAGGGAGTGAAAGAAGAAAGGAAGAGAGAGGTGCCGTAGTGGAGGGCTCCGGAATAGTTTCGACTACCTGGGGATCTTTAACGTGCACTGACATCGCATAGCACACGGGCGCCTTAGCGTTTTGCCTCCATAAAAACGCAGCCTCCGCGGTCGGGTTCGAACCCGGGAACTCCGGATCAGTAGCCGAGCGTGCTAACCACTGAGCCACCGCGGCGGGTACGCCAGAGCTTGATATTTCCGTTTATCAGCGAGGGGGCTTAACAGGAACCGCATTATTAAAAACGTCTTTGTCAGCGTCTCATGGCAGCAGTTGGCTAATTTTTGTGTGGAACGGCAATTTTTTTTTTTTTTTGGAGGGGGGGGGGGGGTCTCTTTGGCGCTGTCACTGGTCGAACAAGGTTGTGTTTTGCCGCTGAGAGGGAGAGATAAAACGTTTATTGAACAACCACTGAACAACACGCGCGTCGTCCTATAAGGGACCACCGCCGCTGGCTGTGGAAGAAGTAGCCATGGAACAGAGGACGGTTTGCATAGTGCGTTGTTTGAGGAGCACGTACTGAAGCCTCAGGCGTGCGGAGTTGCCCAATGTCTCCATCGAGTCTCGGCTTTATTTCTGCAAGTCGAACTCGATCATAGCTTAACTTTACCGTAAAAGGCGACAGTTATCCGCGGAGTTGCGCAGAGATTATGAAAATATGTACAGCCGGACAAATCTTTAGTTGGCTTGCGTGACGGCCGCGTTTTCCGTGCTCCTGCAGCTTATGACGGAGCAAACTTGCGACGATGTCAAATCTTAGCACAGGCTCAATAAGCCCGTGCGTAATATTGAGCTTTCATCAAGTGTGCTTCGTCGCAGAGTGCAGGAGCGCAGAAAAAGCGGCCGTCGCGCGCGCTAGCTAAATATTTATATAGCCGACTCTATACATTTGGTCCCTCGGTCACATGAGGCTTTGTGTTGCTTCATGAACTTCACCTGTATACCTAATTACTGTGGATTGAAACCCCCTTTTTATTTTCAGGTGCCTTTAAGAAAAGCGAGGGGCCGGATGTTGCATACAATTAAGTGCTCCTATAGGTTAAATTCATTGTATTCCGATTTAATTTTGTAATCGGGCAAGGCTTCTGCGGGGTGGTTGAGGTGTCCGAACTTAATCGCGCCATGCATTTTTTGGACATTTTTCGTCGAGAAAAATGTGGTTTAGCGTTTTTTTTGGAAAATTTTCTCTTTGTGAGGGGGCGGGAGTGCACCACCGACTCCCTTTAATTCCGTCCCTGCAGCTTCCCGCGTCCTAGCGGCATGCTGCTCTTGTTCACTGAATCAACCGCTGTTGTCGGCGAAGCTCTTCGTTATGTATATTTCTGTGCAGCTATTCTTTCCACCCATTCCCCTCAAGCGAGAATTTTTTTATGGGAAAACCCTGCGAAGCGCCCGATTTTTCGACGCACAGACTCCATGAGTCACCACTTAATCAGCCCACCAGATCGCAAACATGCAGCGTTCACATGATCTGGACATCTGCTCGCGGAAATGCACGCCTTAAAACTGAAAATTCAGCTTTCTTATTTGGTACACGTGAACTTCAAGACAAAATGCATAATATAACTCGCATTTACAGTTCACGCAGTGCTGTCCTATCGTTTCTGAGTGTTTTGATTTTTTGAAGCCAAGTAAATCCCCCCTCCCCCCCCCCCCTACCACCACCCCGCGTTTCCAGCTTTTCAGTATCCGTAGTTTTGGAAACCTGAACGAGGTACAAGCTCACAAAGCCACATATGTGAGCTGGGATTCACACGTTTTCAGAGAAATGTCGGGCAAAGGAACAGACCTCTCCCGGCTGCTACGTCATCGACGCATGTAAGGCTGGTGTGCAAAACATGCGGCTTGTGACAGCGTGGTACGTGCAGCAAGTGCAACACGTCGGGGCAACGAGCGATATGTGCAAAGCCGGTTCAGAGGCGGAAGCGGGCGACTTTGCCTACCAGGCCACTTACGTCCCATCGACGTCAAGACTTTGTACATCATTGTTCCGCGTAAGGAATTCGTTGGCTGCCTGATGTGAAATTTCGTTAATAAAACACAAGACTTAATCCAAAAGCTGTACGGCTGGTGCGCGAGTGCTGCATGGTCAGATCGTCGTATGATCGCAGGACAGACGATTGACGACAAGGGACTGGCCAATGGCAGACAACACTCGAGCAAATATTTCCTCCATTATCGTCCCTGCCCATTTCATTCGCAGGACGTACCAAATAGGTATTCACGGTTCACCGAGTGTTCACAAGAAGAAGGAAAACCCCGATATTGTATTCATGCAAAGGTTAGTATGCGTATTTGGGTGACCATGGAATGCCACTGTAAAGGAAGGAGGATGGCTTTATTTAAGGCCGTAATTACTAGGGGCTGGTGGAAAGCAGCTCTGTACAGGATATTTCAGCCAAGTCTATAGCTTTTAAAAATAGGCTTTTCGATTAAGAAGAGAGCTTTATTTGCTGCATAGCAATGTCAACGATGTAGTGTAACCGAATACAGCTGCTAACTAGCAAACTATAGTATTGAATAGTTAACTGCTACTCTCAGGCTCCTTATTTACTGAGAAGCTTGTAGCCCACCATAAGTATATATGATGACTAATATTGATATCAGTCTTTAGAATTTCTAAATTGCCTTCCTCGTCGCCTCTGCAGCGCAATGAATTTTCGGATCGCACACGGGCGAAAGCAAAATCGCGCAGCCCCGGTAGGGCGCCACGCATACGAACTTGCGGTTTGCGTGGGCCAGGAGTTTCGATGAAGGCGAAACGCAAAAATTGGAGGACGCTTAAGCTTCGCCTTTAAGAGTGGAACGCGACAGCGTGTTGCAGCACTGCCAGGGAGTCCACGGAACGCCATCGCCCATTCGGCGCGACGCTTTGCCCGTTAGACAAATCGCTCTGCTACGTACGGTGAAACACGCGCGGAGCGGCAAACCATGCAGAAGCGCTGCCAGGCGCCTTGCAGAAACGCGCGGGACTCGAGTTGCAGGCGTAGTTCGTCGGCACATCGTTCTCGACAAACCCGATGCCACGAACGCCAGCATATCTTCCGCGCCGGCCGAACGGGCAGCAAGCCGCAAGCTTCGTGGTGAACGCGCTTCGGTTCGGCGCTGTTCGCCGCTCACCGCGTGATTCCTGCGTGCCCGCACGGCCCCACTGCGCCCGAACGAGACGAGCGGGAGGCGCTGCCGTAGCGAGCAATCTGTTGGGGCAGCGGCGAGAAGGAGGAGGAGGGATTTTTCGCTCACGGCCGACGCCGACGACACCGGCTTTTCTGCGCCACGGGCCCCTTAAAGGGACTACGCAACAAATTAATTGAGATTACGTAAAGAAGACGAGAGATAGGCATTCGATCACTCGTCACCCCAGTGCAAGAATTTTTGAGCTAGCGTCAATAACAGCCAAGATGTAGCGATTAAAAATTACGCTCCTCCTCTCTCCTCAACTCGTGCACGAGGGGCACCAGAAAAAAATAAAGAGAAGAGCTCTGGGACTGTTCCCCGCCCACGAATACGTCATGCGCTGACGTTTATTTTGCAACTTCCGGTTATCGCACCGTCCTCAGCCGACGGCCTCTCCTCCTGATCGGGCTTAGGCTTCGGCCGAGCCTGAGAGGGGGTAGGGAGACCACCATCTGCCGGAAATAAAGTTTTTCTGAACTGATCTGAACTCCTAGCTCCCAGCAGCAGCGTCGGCGGCGTGACGGCATCTCTCCGGTCTCTTCGCCTTCCTGGATTGCGGCGCGCGTCGGGTGAAGTTCAGTACGGTGAGCTTAGCTATATTATGTATTCCTGGAAACAAGAAAATAAAAAATGTATATTTTTTAAACGCCAATAACGCGCGTTTTCATACCTGTGACATAGATATACACGATCGAGGGCCCAGAGCATTAATTTTGAAAAGAAAAGGCGCGTATGTCGGAAGCTGCGCATCTCGGCGAAACCGAGCCAGGAGGACGTCACGCTTCGGTATAAAGTGGTATATTGTTTATGGGGATTTAATGTTCTAAGGATAGTCAGGCTATGAGGGCCGCCGTAATGAAGGGCTCCGGAAATTTCGATCACCTGGGGTTCTTTAACGTTCACTGACTTTGCACAGTACACGGGCCCGCCGCGGCCGGGATCGAAACCGCGTCTTTCGGGTCAGCAGCCGAGCGCTATGACCACTGAGCCGCCGCGGCGGCTTCGATATAGATTGAACATTATTAAAATGGGTACATGAGCGCTGCAACCAGCTGCGCAACACACCCTTTGCACGCAGCAGAACACATATAAAATAAATTCATTTAACTGTTAAAACGATCAACCTGATTTCGCCCAAATTCGGGCAGAGGAATTGCTCCCCCCCTATTTTTAACAAGTGGACCGTTCACTGCACAGTACTGAGGAAAGATATTTACATACTCTTCAGTAGAATTATTGTATGGAAGCTATAAAGCAAAAATATTAAGATCACATAAATCGTACACAATCGCACCCGTTCACAGAATAAAGAAGCTGCTATATCAAAAACCTCTGTTGAGTTAAACAAGATCCCGCACTATATCTTTTCTTCTGCTCTCGTTTTTCTTCGTTTATTATTTATTACAAATATTTGCGTTACCAGCTACCACAGGGCCCAACCAGCCATGGTTTCGATAGAATTGGCGTATCCCCGTCATCTGTGCCATTGCCCTGTGCAGCGTTCCGCGTATTCCTCCGACCTACGACACTGGAATTACGCTATGATACTAGTTTTAAATGTGATTTTAACGCAGAAATTGTATATGCTTTAAGTGAAGGCTTCATATCAATCCATATACGTGTTAGTAAATTACTATTTAATGAACAAGTATGCACTATATTCTATAGCGTAGAGACAAACCCCTTACGACGGAAGGATTCTGTCATCCGCACGCACGCACGCACGCCTGCACGCGGAGCCGAAGGCGCCGGAGTATCGGGTTTGCTCTTGCCGGTCTCCGCGTGGTTTCTGTTTTAATCGAACCGGCGGGCGCAATTTGTGCACAGCTTTAGCGACAATAAAAGGACACAGGATCGGCAATGGTCGTAGGAATCCTTATGTCCCTCTTCGCATCCATGTCATCCGCCGTGCGGGCTTTCCGCGAACGGACGTTCATCATCGTGAAGCCGGACGGCGTGCAAAGAGGGCTGATCGGCAAAGTAGTGAGCCGATTTGAAAAGAATGGTTTCAAATTAGTGGCTATGAAGTTTCTTCAGGTCAGTATGCTGGCTGGTGCTTTCGTACTGCACTGAAACGATACGAAAGCTTTTCGTTTTCTTGTAGTGCTCGATTGGCTGCAGGAGCTGTGTGGCGTGCGGATGCACAATGTGCTACCGTGCATGCAGGTTACTAATTAGATAATGGACAGATTTTATTTTTATCGAATGCGCGAAGATTTCCTCTTGCAGTTTTGGTTCATGTTCTCTGTTTGGTGTTTTGCGCGTTGCGCTTTTGTGTTCACCTTGCATGTGACGATAGCTTATATGCAGTCTTAGCTTTAGCTATGCATTGATGTGTAGTGTTTCGCATTCTTGAGATGCTGCCACGACGGGCAGCTAAATGTGCCATTTCTTTTCTAGTGTACCAAATAAAGCGCTGTTCCGTGACTGCATACTGCACATAATATTGCGGCCGCTGCAAATGTGTTTGTGTCGTCTTTCTATGCTACAATCTACTTAAAGATGTTATATTGGTTTTGATTTTTTACCTGCGCAGGCAAGAGAAGAAACCTTAAAAAAGCATTATGAAGAGTTGTCTCAACGACCATTTTTTCCTGCCCTCATAAAATACATGCAAATGGGGCCCATCGTTATCATGGTAAGAGCTCGTCTTATTCGTTTATTCTAATTTGCACCTCACATTCATGGATTCAGGCGTTGACCTGTCTTCCTTTTCAGTTGGGGATTAAAGTTATGCTGTACCAAATCTGTGTGCAGTAATATGAAAAGTTGGGAATGTCTGCCTTAGTGCAAGCTAACGAACATTTTATTTTGGCCAGTTGTATGTTTGATGAGCAGTGATGAGCTTTCGATAGTTAGAGCTCAAGAGGACTAACAATTCGTTCAAATGATTTAGAGCTTGAGTCAAGGGGAATGATTTTCATGCTAGTGGGTTCAAAGCCGCAGTTTAAATTAGGGGGGGGGGGGTTCAGATATATGGATGAAAGTCTACTCCAGTGTGATTATTTCAAATCTAGATTAACTGCGCTTTTGGCATGGAACAGCTGTACAACTCATTAAAGAATCATATTTTGTAGAGAAGTAAAATTAGGCTTGAATCACTGGGCTCAATTCATCACTTCTGATTTGACTTGTGCTGCACACGTTGTCTCAGCAAAGTGCATTTCTCCATACAAGTGAACCGTGCACTCATAACTATTTTCCAAACCCGTGAAAACTGAACACTACCTAATATAATATTGGGGTTTACTTATGCGTAATAAAAAGGAAGAGTTGTTGCTCGTTGCCGAAACTGCCTTATACCCCACAGGTGCCTGAACAGTGGCTGATGGGAAATAAAAGGTTAGGGTAGAGGGTCATGCAGAAAGCGAAAAAAAAATAGGTGGGTAGTGAGACGATTGTGGAAGCGAGAAATAAAGACTACCTGCATACTGTATGCATCTAAAAGTACATGCATACAAACAGACGCGTACGAGTAAGAAAGTGACTTGTCACAGTGGCTCTGTAGCTTTGACGTTTGGTTGCTGATTAAAGGTTGCAGGGTAGAGCCCCAGTCTTTGTGACTGCATTTTGATAGAGGTGAAATGTGAGAACACCCGTGTGCAATGTCAGAGCATGTTAAAGAACCCCAGGTGGTCTAGATTAATTCAGAGCCCTCCACTGCGGCATCCTTCATAGCCCATGTGTCGCTTTGAGGTGTTAAACCCCCAATTTCCAATTCACAATAAAAAAAAGGGCAACTACACATGTACATCTGTTTTGTCAGCTTCTCTACATGCATGGCATGAATATAGTGCAACTAGGGAAACCACATATTTGTTCTGTAGAGGAAGGATGGTGAAGATGGCATTTAACAGAAAGTTTTTGATCTGATTTGCCTTGCTTGTTGCAATGTCATATGAGTACCGCCTACAGTCTCAGAACCAGAGGGAACATTTTGTTGGCTAACCAATTGATGACTGCTGGTAGCTGTGGAGGTTTAGTGATTTGTGGGTACAACTTTCCTAGATTTCCTTTTTTTTATTTATGAATGCCTGCAAAAGTGGACTTCAGTTCTTATTATTTTGCACTGAAATACTTCATGACCTCTTTCTCAGGTTTGGGAAGGTAAAGACATTGTCAAAAGAGCACGAGACATCATTGGTGCCACAGACCCTCTGAAGTCATGTCCTGGCACCATAAGAGGCGATTACGGAATTGCTACTGGCAGGTATGTTGCTGTCTTGTCTCTCAGAATGCAGTTCAGCTTTCCTTTTTTTTTTTAGCTTCTTGTTACAATGCATTCACTTGTTGGGCCTCTCTAATGACTGGAAGGAAAGGGGACTTTCTGTTCCAGATGTAAGCAGTTTCTCAAAGTTTCATGGTATCAATTTTTACTGAGAACAAATACTGGATGGAGTTGTGCTCAGTGTTTCTTCAAAGAAGGCAGAGAGAGTACATAAGCAGTGAAGCGTGCTGCGTGCACGTGGACTTCGTGAGATTATAGGCTGTTGTTGCTTCATCATGTGTTTTTCGGTGATTAGTCTGTGTGATCCATTTTCATGCTCAGAACTTGCGCACCATTCAATACAGCAGTTTTTCCGAGGAAGTTAGTTCATAAATTAAACCTCTGGATAAAAGTCGTTCTTTCTGAGGTCCTAGCATAGACTTCACGGAGTGTTGGATGTATGAACCAGCATTAATTTCCGCAGGTATACTAGTCAGTTAGTTTATGGGAGTTTAACGTCCCAAAGCGACTCAGGCTATGAGAGACTGAGAGACGCTGTATTGAAGGGCTCCGGACATTTCGACCACCTGGTGTTCTTTAATGTGCACTGACATCGCACAGTACACAGGCCTCTAGAATTTCTCCATCGAAATTCGACCGCCGCGGCCGGGATCGAACCTGTGCATTTCGGGCCAGCAGCCGGGCACCATAACCAGTTAGCCACCACGGCAGCTCTCTGTAGGCATACGTTGTCAAAGTGTGTAAAAATTCTAAAGCAGCTTTGCAAATGGCCTTAGTCCTTTTGCAAGACAGCCTCTGCCAACAGTGCATGTGTATCAGATCATTGCAACATTATTTGTTTTTCTTCTTACTTTGTGCACTACTTCTCACGGTCAACAAGAATTTTCTTAGAGTAAACCACTAAATGTTTACGATGAAACTATAGGCTTTTGCAACCTAGGTGTCTGCATATAGTTTGCTGGACTATTTTGTACACCTGGTGCTACCAGGCGCTCCCTGGGCAGCAGTGTTAGCGCTGGGTGCACAAGACAGCAAACCGAGCAGTATGGCGACACTGGAAAGGTCTCTCATGTTTAAATTTTAGGCTATCTTCTGCACCAGCTGGCTGTCAGGACATCTGCCTTTTGGGCAAATAATTGAAAATTGGTTTTGAGGAAAGCAAATGACGCAGTAACTGTCTCACATATCTCACATATCTCATTGGGAACCCACCATTCTAAGGGAAAGGATAAAGGAGGGAGTGAAAGAAGAAAGAAAAAAGAGGTGCTGTGGTGGAGGTCTGTGGATAATAATTTCGACCACCTGGGGGTCTTTAACATGCACTGACATGGTACAGCACACGGGCGCCTTTTGCGTTTTTGGGGACAACTGGTGACTTATACCCCTGTTACATGAGCATGGCTGAACTCCTTTCAACCAAGGCAATTTTTATCTCAGGGGAGATGCACATACATCGTGTCAAATGGCAGTTCTTAAACGAAGGAAGTTTAAGGAAGTTTCTAGCAAAGGGAGGTTGATCACTTCCCTTGAAAAGTGAAGGGAGTAATCTCATTTACAGTTTGCCTTACTTGTCGAGTAAATAAATGATATTTTTCTTCCATAGCTTTACTAGTAATTATACTAGTTGTTTACCTCATAAATAATATTCCAGCTCGGTTAGTTATGCTTAGTTCCAGCGTTTGCACTATACACAGATTAGGTGCTTGACGGCTTGCCTTGGCTGCCCATTTTTTTTTTTTTATGTGTTGCACGCATACTTGGGCCTGTAGCCATAGGGCACTACTCCATGCAGTGTAGTGCTATGATGAATGACGCGTTCGGGCAACTCACACAGTGTCCGCAAGCGAAGCATCAGAGCGGAGAATTCACTGATTTGCAATTCATTGCACAAGCATTGCACAGTGCCACACATGGTGTCCAGCAGAGCGGACAGAAGTGCTGTGCTGAGAACATGCTCGTTTGATTTTTGCAAAATGCTTTCTTTTTTAACAAAATAATCGCACTTTGAATGTTATGCATTTATGTGTTTGTACTTGGGGTGATTCGATGCCAGCAGCTTTGCTTTCAGGGTGGGGACACCTTTTGCACCACCCTGCAGCGCCGTTTTCGTCTTGTGACGGCATGTTGGGCCCATGCGCCGGTCGCGTACTGTGCATTTTGTTTTGCTCGTTGCAGTAATGTTGTGGCAGTTTTCAGTCTGTTTCGTGCGTGATGTGGTCGTTCCAGCAGCATGGCAACCGACGAGCTGTCATGAGTTGTGGTCCCCAGTGAGCTGGCTGCACTGAAAATTGGCCGCAGCTATTTCGTTTTCCTTTTTATTTGTAATATAAAGTGCGCAGGTAGCTGAATTGGTAAGTATTAGATGACTCTCGTTTGAATGTAAATACTGTTCACATTGACAGTTTTGCAGTAATATCAGCAATAACAATTTTTTCGCAGTTAATTTTCTCAATTTCTTCCTTTAGTGGCTCGATCAGCAACAAAATAATGCACATCGATGAGTTTTCTTCTAGATGATTTTGACAGCTAAAGGATGATTCGATGCGATGGGATCTTGCTGACTCATAGCTGGCAATTCATGTTACTTGCGGACCAGTGTCATCTTTTGTTCACAAGAGATAACGAAGCGAGGAAGGAGAAAATGATTAAAAGTGACTGATTCACTAAGAAACCTGTTGGTGAAATGAACGGCTGCGCAAATCAGGACACAGACAAGAAAGAGACACCATATGCGCACACTACCAACTGTTTATTCTAAGGAAAAGTGGCATATTTAAACAGCAAAAGCAAAAGCAGTCTGACTGCTTTTGCTTCTCCTGTATGACTCTGCTGTTGCTACGATTGTTTGACACTGCTTTTGCTAAGAGATGGCCCTTTTTTCCGTTTTTAATTCCTTTGATCTGTTAGTCCAATCTGCAGTATATAGTCTGTTAACCTGATGTAGCGGCTTTTCATACCATGTGCTGGGTTCGAAGTGATAATGGGATGAGTATCATGCTTGAGCGGAACTGTTTAAATATGCCACTTTTCCTTAGAATGAACAGTTGGTAGTGTGCGCATGTGGTGTCTCTTTCTTGTCTGTGTCCTGATTTGCGCAGCCGTTCATTTCATCATGCACCAACTCGCCCCTCAGGCCGCTATTCTGAAACCTGTTGGAATCAGCCTGTAACCAGCTCTTTTAAATCGAAGTATCCTTGCCATCAGCATAACCAACAACCATTAGCTCACTTTGATCTTTTAGAACTCAGCCGATCAGTGGTTGTGGAAAGGAAAGCACTTCCTGCAAACGAGTAAAGTACTAATATTTCTTCTTAAAATGATTGAAATCCCTGTCATATATTCCTTTCCGTGGAAACATGCTGTCAGTATTTCAAAATCACTTGCTATCACACGTGGCAAAAATAATTGAAGACGCAGCATATGTTTATAGTGTCTAAACTGAAACTGACTCAAAGAAAAGGCATTCCTAAGCCGTACTCAATTTCAACATCTCAGATGCTGTCGTGCGCAATGAACTTCTTGCACATGCTCATTTAGTGGCATATGTTGATGTATCCACATTCACGCCGCCGCACAAAGAACACTCTTAGCATGTAGAGCAAAAATCGGCACCGTAGCTTGCGTAATTGCCAGTGAACAGCCATTTATCCTAGCAGCAAGCACAGGAACGCAGAAACGCAAAATTGGTGCGGGCCAGGAAAGATATGCTACCCTATACCCCCTGCTTAATTCGGGCAGCATAACTGCAGAATTTGATCAAAAAGCCCAACAACCCTAGGCGGCTCATTATTTCACTTGTGCTGAGTCTGCAGACTCACTAGGTTAAGCTGTCAGAGGGAAGTTGGAGGAACAAAGGCTGCCTTCCTCGAACGCTTCTGCCAAACCATCTGCTCTGGTCGTTCAGAGTCGTCAATCACTTTAATAAATTCGTCATCCTCGCTGCTGTCAGCAAAAAAAAAAAAAAAAAGAAGCTCTGGTACATCCGGCACGAAAACACGCCAGACGAGTTTCACTCATGCTGTGGTCGCAGTGTCAATAGCAGGAGCCCTTTTGCACAACTTTCCACCTTTTCTTTTATACCACGGGGAAGGAGCGAGAGGAGTGGCTTTGCTGCAGCTGGAATTAACTTATCGTGATTATTGAAAAAGTGTTTGTAATTTTGAATATCCAGGTCAACGAATTGTGAAGAAATACGCTGCATTCATTGCTCGAAGGTACGGCTGTTCACAAGGCACCGAGTTTCTCAGAATATGAGCAGATAAATATTACCTCTTTTTGCGTGACTAACTGCAATTCACTGTTTCAACAATCTCTAGTATAAAGCACCAAGAACACAGAATTCCATGCAGTACCACAAATTTCTGTTACTAATGGTCCACCGCTACACTGCGGCTGAACGGGGGAGTGGGACTCGACATGTAGCCAGCAGGAGCAGTGCCTCTGCCCTGACAGTGGCGCTGGCCCACCGAGGCACCCTATTTGTACTGAACGAACAGCGCCTAATGGGCTCCTGGCTGATTCCCTGTGAAGCTCTTTACAGGCTGTGTGGCACAGCGATGACTCCTTTGAGGCAAAACTTCCTTATGCTCCTTTAGGTTAGGGAAGTTCAAGGGAGTTACAAGTAGGCAGTGTGACAGGTGTATAAATGTCAACACAAGCTGCATCATCCTCATGGCCTCCTTCGTCATAAGTGCTTCCCAAGCTTGTATCTCGAGGTTTTTTTAAGTGCAGTATAAGTTTTGAATAGTGAATGAAATGTGTACATGGTTTAAGACGGAAAACTGTTGTATGGAACACAGTGTTTGCTAAGTGGCCAAGGCTGTTAATCGGTCATGGACCTCTTAAGACGCCACATTTTAGAGGTGCAAAGTGCCAGGATTTAAAAGCGCTTCGTTGAAAAGTGTTTATTGAATGAACTTAAAGAGGTCGGAATATAATTCAGGGTCCATTATGGCACCCTTTTCGGCGTATGGTGCAGCTTTGAGATGTTATTTCGAGGGTCAGGCATTTGAAACCTAGTCACCTGAGTGTAAAATGGGCTGACTTGATTAGTTCCTTGAGGTTACTGCACTTATTGAGACAGCTATCTCATAGAAAGTGAAACCTTTAATGGCTTTGTTCAAGAATTTCATTTTTGTTGATTTATGAATTACTCTCTGGACGTTGTGGCCAAACATGAATTTTTCCTTGCGGGGGTGTTTCAAACACCAAACGCAGATGAAAATTATACAGATCTTATGGCTGCGTGCATACATGCGGAACAGAGAGTGTCCCACATGAATTTTCTCTTTGCCTTGCGAGTAAAGCAGATGTCCTGTAGTTGGAGACTGTGCAGTGGGATGCATACTGAGCATATGCTCTGTGGTGTGCATCGCTGATCAGTTTTTTGTCATGTGGCTTACTCTGTTGCAGACAAAGGTTGATATGTTACAAGGTCAATATACTTTATTCTCACAGAAAAAATCCCCAGGATGTTTTATATGTACACTACAGTCACATGCGTCTGCCTGCTCAGTTTTTGTTTAACCTGTGCTTATACATGAATCACAGGTTCGAAAACATTAATCTGGGTGTGGCAGCTATGCATGATGTATGGAGACATGTGGACAAAAGTAATACTGTCATGTGAATCGTGTATTTTGTGCAGGATTAGTGAAATTGTGGAAAGGACCTTACTTTCATTATTGACATTTACAGTCCATCCATGTTTCCATCAGTTTGCATGCAGTGCACTTGTGTACTTTACATTTGCAAATGCAGGTGTTCCTACAGTTGTATTAAGGGCTACAAACATTGCAGACTGGTGGGTACAGCAAAAAGTAGACTTTTCATGTCATGTTGGGGCATTGATTAATGTGTACCAGTCCTGACCTTAATCATGAGACAGAGTGACCTGGAAGAACAAAATATGTAGACTGCTGAACAACGGAGCATGGTTAGATTTCATTTTGAAACCGAACCATAAATGGGCCTTCCGGATTTCCAGGAAGAATTAAAATGGTAATTGTAACTGAAGTACAGTGTTCTAGAGAAGACACAGCTTTAGCACTACCTCAGTTTTGTCAAGCATTTCATTCATTGATACGCTACTTGTATTTTTGCGTTACAAAACAGGCAGTTTCGACTAGTTGCTTATGGCATCAGTAGAAGTGCTTGTACGTACTGCTGCACAGTTCTTTTCCTGAAATGCGACGCTAACAGTGTGATCTAATTCTTGATTCTATTTATTGTAGGAATGTTGTCCATGGCAGCGACTCCCTGGAAAGCTCGAAGAAGGAAATCAAACTGTGGTTCAGTAATGCCGAAGTTATTCCCTGGGATCAGCAATTAGATGACTGGCTGAACAAAGAGAACTGAGGGGTAATTGACTGCAAGGTACAGCAGTTGTTTTCAGGACTGAATAATTTTTAAGGAAAAGCATGCCAGTCTGGTTACGAAAAAAGGAGATGCAGACACAAAGCACCAACTACAGATTAAGCACATAGAACTACGAAATTCTCTGTTTTATCCCACACGTGTAGTGTGAGGTTGTTTTCTTCGGTGCTCAGTTTCTCATTTGTGGCTTTGAATATAAGTAGGGGTTGGACTTTGTGGTTTAAAAAAAATGATAAAAGTATGCCAAATCTAATTTTGAAAATTCTGTTTAACTGGAAATAATTTGTATCCATGGCATGCATGCCACAGCCAGCTAGCTGTTCAATAGGAGTCTCACTCAGTCAGAGAGGAAAATTAACGAAGTAATTAAACCAGCAGCCACGGGCCTAGTGAAATGGGGTACCTTTGGATGAAGTAGCACAATTGGGCATTTTGATAGCTCCGCTACCTTACATGCTGCTTCTGCATACCGGGGAGGTTCCACGTACCTCCTTGCCAGGCATCCTATTTGTTAGTGTATCACTGTTTACTGTTACCACCTGCCATATAAGGACACTGGTGCGAAACAACGTATATGTGTCAGGAAAAAGTGTCATTTTCCGGAAACTGCGACTGTTCAGCGGAAGTTCCATTGCTGCCGCCAACACGCAGACCACATGATGCCTCGTCCTCGCTCTAACCAACCTAACAATTCAACGACAGCATTACTACCCACCTTTTGGAAGTCAGCTTCCACTTGAGATTTTGTATGATATGGTTGCATCATTTAACTTCCGTTACTTTTGTTAATGACGATAGCATTTCCTTCTACAAGTACAGCTTTAATGATGATCATTTGTGTGCCAATTACTTTTAAACCGAATGCATGGGCTGGCAGAAAGACCACACTGGAATACCATATTATATCACTGATAAAAGCTGGAAATTCATCCTTAGAAAGTAATGTTCACTGAAAAGAACACTGCAAACTCGGCTCTGAAATATTTTCTGGGAAAAACTGAAAATTGGGCAGTGAAATTAACACCGAATAATAGTCAGCGAAATTTTCCAAAAATGTGAACTGAAAAGTTCAACATGTATATACAACGCAGCAATTCACATGCCTTTGGCTACTGGTAGGTAAATATAGCTCTCACACACTGTCTGCTACGAAGTGAACCACACCCAAGAGCAGTGTTGGTGTGCATATAGACGCATCACAAACTTAGGGCCGTTGTCCAAGGTAGACCCGGCCTTTGGTTGCCGCTTGATTCCTGATGGCTTGATATGACCATTTGCAGCCAGTCTGGTATGTTCTTCCTTAAAAATAAGTAACCAACTCGCATCTGATGTCATGCTAAATCATTTTTTCTTGCGAATTTTCTATTGTGTCATAGTGGCTGGATGTTTAGGGGCTATCCTTTCCTGCTCTTTTTACAATTTTTGATACTATGTTATTGCCTTAAAAAAGTTCAGTTAGTGTACTTTTCAACCAAGAAAGGGATTTCACAAAAAATATGTGCCAAACGTGGTCATGCAATAGTTTTTATTACACTATTTTTTGTGTGGTAATAAAGATTACTGTGCTGTCTTCTATCTTGTGCTTTCTTGGCCTTGTGATGTGCCATGAGGTTTGAGGTTGGATATACAGTATAACCGCTTTCATATGCTCAAAATTGCAGGCAAATAAAATGTCCTATAGAATTGCACTTCTTCTTCAGGTCAATACGCTCCTGGATAACACGATTTCCGGGCTTCTGTTTTAAAAATTTTGACAAACTCTGGTCGTATATTATGTCTAGCGACCAACCACACATATGCAAACCTCTGTTGGACCTAGCATGTTGACTATTGTTTCAGCAAACGCTCTCCGAAAGATTTTTTTTTCTTACGACGCTCGCTTATGTTAGCAACCCCTGGTACACGCCTCCTTCCCTACAACACTATTATTAGACCAATCTTAGAATATGCTGTAATTATCTGGGACCCTTTTACAAAAGTAAACATAACTAAACTTGAAAGAATCCAAAAAAAAAGTAGTAAGGTTTATATATAACACTTACGGGCGAGCATCAGTCTGTGACCTCCTCAAAAAAAGTGGCTTACCCTCTATTCCTAACAGAAATCGCATATGTCGCTGAAAGTTTTTCACACCTCCAATATCCTTACTTATTCCTCGGGGTACCAAACTAGAAATCGCCATTCTCTTTCCATAACACCATTAAATTTGCGAGTTAATTGTTTTAAATATTCCTTTTTTCCAAGGATCATCACTGATTGGAATAAGCTTACGGATGATGTTGTCAGGCAGACATCATTGCATTTCTTTGAAGAGCACTTGAAGTTATTTTTGTTTATGACCTTGCCGCGGTATTTTCTTGCTGACTTTCTATGTGCAATTCTGTTTTATTTGTATGTATCTCTATTTTTGTATCTGAACACATGTTTCCCACCTGCTATGATCTTGTGTACAAGATCGCAGGATCCATAAATAAAAAACAAAATAAAGCGGTCCGAGGGGGCCCGGGCACTTTTCCCGTTCAAAAATAAACTTTTTCTCGTTCAAAAATGCTTTTGTCCAGAATTGTTAGGTATGATAAAAAGTAAGACGTTATCATGAAAACACCTCACTGTTGGAAGCCAGCAGTATATTTTTTATCCTCAAAACCAGGCCGCCGTATCACTTACTTTCAATCCAGGTATCTGTCCTGGGACATTGTTAATCCACATCACATCCTACCAAGTCTTACAAATGACTCTCAAAACTTCTTGAGCCACTTGTGACAAGCATTTTGACAGAGACAGTACTCCTAAAAAACTGTCGCATGTTCACGAAAAAATGCAGTTGTTATAGAAAGGCATGAAATAAATGACAGAATTCAGAGCAATGAAGAGCATACAGTCAGCACAAAATGTACACTTCTTTCCTGCACATGCCTCTCAACAACAGCGTCAATAACACTCACGTAAAGCTATGGGTCACGCCAAGATATTCCCACGTACGAATCTGTGTCACTGTGTGCTCAAGTTGCAAACAGTAAGCTCGCAGAAATATAAAAGCTTCGCTGATCCTTGTCGCCTCAAAGCTGCATAGCAAAGCGCGAGCTCAAGTCTTTTCAGCTTGTCAGTGGTGTAACTAGGGTCAGCTGCACTCGGTGCAGTGGCTAGCACGTCACCCCCCCCATATTTCTCCTGCCTTTTAAAGTGCTTCAAGGGCACTGCTCTAACGCCGCGATCCTCAGGATTATGGAGCTGCAGATAATTGAATAAACAGCCACAACCTAGTTAGGGAAGATATTTGCATGCTCATATCAGAAGCAGAAAACCAAACTCGTGAAATTTTCTGTGTGAACAAAGGGGCACTAATGAAGAAATAGACGCAATAATGTTTCTTGACATGAATGGATGCGGCTATTGACAGTGAAAATTATCGGTTGAGGGTTTAAGAAGTTTAGACCAAAATGCGAAGAAATATTTAGGAAGAGCTAGAATGGCAACTAGCCAAAATTTATTTGAAAATGTATGGAAAAACTTAATTGATATCTGGAGACATGACTGCAAACAAGCTTATTATGAACTAATGCAAACACTGTCTTAGCATGTGATAATATATGTACAGATTGCGACAAATGGCCCTAGGCTCATTCGAAAAAGCCTAAAACTACTTATTTTCATATTAATGACCAAGAACGAATAAGCAACCCATCAAGACAAGTCCAGACAACCGCTACAATAGTTCACAACCAACTCTTCAAGATCCCATCAGATAACATTGTATAAATAGGAGCATCTATTTCTTTTTTTTTTGTACTACCACTTTTTCCATTGCCAGAATATCAAGAACCCAGGTAACATTGTATAGCCAGGATTCATCATTTCTGTATTACCAATTACTTTGCTGCACTATGCGTTTTTTTTTTTAAATTTATATAACCATTCCCCTCTATAATACCTCTGGCCTCGAGGGTACATGAAATAAATAAATAAATACAAATTTCGCAATACAGCTGAAGTACATTTTCAAAAACGACAAGGTGCAAATATTTATTAAGGCAAGACAAACTTTCAGAATGGTCCCTTGCTACATAAACGCAGCATGTGCAGTAAGTTGTCTACTCAAAGAGGTTCCACCAGTATTAAGAAACCAACCTTGTCTGTCAGATTAAGGAAAGTCCGGACCTAATACACAGAAGCAGTTCAGTCCAAATAAAGCACTGGAAGTGACATTATGGCAAGTGCAGTAAATTGTGGGCTAGAAAAAGCAAGAGATTTTGAACTTTGTTTTGCAATTAAATTCTCTGCGAAGAAAAAAAATTAAATCTTTGAAAGGATTATTGCTGTACATGGCCGTAACACGCCTTCCTGCCACCAAGTGAAGTTTAAGGTCAAAAATGGCTGTGGTTTAGCTCTGGTTAAACCTGGAGTGACGCAATAGCTACATCTGGCCGAGTGGAACTCGCTCAATCGAATTGCAAAGTCAGTCTTTCGCCGCTCCGTTTTGCTGGGCGTTCCTTCATCTTCGTCCCACTTCACCCACTTCACACGGCGCATGCGCACAGCTGTTGCGTGCCGCGCTGCCGACAGCAGCAGCTGCTCCGCACCTGTGACCAACGGCCGCACCATGTGATCAACCCAAGTGACCAACTGCACCGCCACAGAGCTCAAGTGGTGGCACGCTGAAAGGTCGAAGAGGTGGTGTAGTGTAGCTGTCGCTACAGAAGTTTCATAGCGGTAGGGAATAAATTAAGGATGACCGCCACGATGGGGAGGCAATTATTTTGTAAGATCGTCGTTGTTATAGCACATGAATAAGTCATCTTAGCAGGCACGGTTTTCAATATCATTTATGATGTTTAGATGGTATCAAAGGCAAATTAACAGTGTGAGCCACGAATTCTGACGTCCGTGCCGAAAGCATGTCACCGGCATTATGGCTAAAATAATTTTGGCATGCTTAGGAAAATTCTAGGAGACTTCTATTCCCATTTACGGGTGTTCAGACATAGATCAAACATCACGATACAAAATCAAAACTAGAGTCAATGCAATGGAACCACAAGGGTCACCAACTGCAAAGAAACTGCGCAAATGTCAACTATTTAACGCGATGGCAGGAGACACCTATTTTTCAATAATAGAGGCATTACGTGAGCAGTCAACGCAAGACGCCATGAGAAGTTGGCGCAAAGTGTGTTGTTGCTTCAGCACAACGCGCAAATTCACGTCTCTCAAATCATAAGCAGTTATCTGGGAATGCAGTCTCATGAAGCTTGACTAATCACCCTGCAGCTCAGACCTGGGTCCCTGGGATTATGTTGTCTTTCATAACCCAAACAAATTTCTGCATAGGCTAAGATTTCCTGATGCTAATTCAGTGAAAAGCGCTAACAGGGTTCTTGTAGCAGCAAGAAGTCTCCTTCTGGTGTGAAAGAAACCATCGAAATTAGTGTGTTAATGTGAAGAAAGATAACACTGATATCTAGTTCAATTTGATGAAAAAATTGTTCTGGTATTGAAGGAGGCAACTCACTGAATACCTCGTATTGCCCTGGATCAGGGATAATGTATGTACGAACTGTGGAGGCGCTTGGCGAACACACACTCACTCGGAGTCAGCATAGAGCGAAAAAGTTGTTTTATTATCTGACAAAGCCGCAAAGAGGCTTATCGTTTCTTCAACGTCGGATGTTTATTGCCAGTTCTCAACAGATAGCAATGCAAGTAATGATAACGTAACGGCGCCCCAACCTCATTCCAGATGCCACGCAGTTCTTGATAGGTTTCAAATAGAACAGCCCCCCCCCCCCCTCCTCTCATGACACCATATACAGATGTATTGTTCGAAATATTTGCAGGTCAGGTGAAATGTTTGTACGAGTCCAGTGGGGATGAATGCTTGGCCTTTTTGAGGCCAAGCCTGTCGCTTAGAAGTGCCTTCATAGTAAAGTTATTTTGACAAAATGGTCTCTCAGACAATTATAGCCATAGAAAACAAATTGAGTTTCGACACTGAAACATTTTATTTAAAAATCTCAGCGTCACCATCTATTTCATTGCGCTCCCCACCTTCTCTGCCGCAGCTGCACCCTCTTGAGCTCTGCTATAGCAGTGCAGACTGCATGCACTCCCCGAGCCCCCCTTGTGACGCCAACTACAGCTCGTAAAAGTCATTTGCTAAGGGTTCCTCTAATTCAATTCACTGAAAATATACGGCCAACTTGTGCCTGGTACCCCAGGAATGAAAGACAACTAGCCCAAGTTTGCTGAAAAGTCGGTCATATCCGAAAATACGCACACATCCTAGCTGCTAATAAAACCTGCAAAGAGAGCACTGGAAAAGCTTATTGCTTTTCTCAAGGGAAATCACATTGTTTTGTGGGGTTCATGGGGTCTCCAACATCGCAGTGGAAAGCGGCAGCGAACTGAGGCACATGCCGTAGCGGGAGATCACACCCCATGCTGCTGTTTCTACCTGCACTACCGCCTTTGCATGAAACGTAGCACAGCGAAATGAATAGCTGCTGTAGTCCGGTGTACTTTTCCAGGCCAATCACTGCCCTATCCAAAGCACGACCACCACTCTCGTAGGCGTCCACAAGAGCGCGATAGCCGACAACATTCGCAGGACCAACTAACCGCTCGTCGCCGTAAGCAGAAGGATCTCCTTGGAAGCACTTCATTATAGTTTCAAACTTTGTCGCATCTTTCGTTCTGTACGCATGAAGAAAGAGCAATCCCAGGGCTATGGCGTTCTCGGCACCGAAGCCGCCGTAGTTTACGGATGAGGGCAACTCGTAATCGAAGAATGGGAACGACAGAGCGTACGGCATCAACTCAAGGTCTGTCTTGGACAAACGCCAGTACCATAGCCGGTACATGAAATCTAGCAGCTCAATCAATTCAGCTTGATTTCTGACGAGCACCGAATGCTGCCAATTCCACACGAAGGAATCCGTCATTTCCGGAAGTTGTCCTCGGAACTCTGTCGCATCGACTTCCCTGTGCTCTATGTTGCGGAAGGACAACGTCAAGGAACTCCAGTTGCCCACCACGGTTATGTTGTCGTCAAATTGAGCCCAATTGGAAAGGCGCCGGAAGAAAGCGCTTCGCACGGACAGCGCCACATCTTTTGCGGCAGAAAGCGCATTGCCTTGAAGGACGTCGGCGTTGTACCTGGCGAAGGGGGCGTCTCTGGAGAAAAACATGGCTCTCGTGACGCAGAACATCCGGTGGAAGATTTGCGCAAAGGATCTGTCGTGGTCGTAGTAATTTAATACCAGGTCCCTGTTTGCGAACAGAGCTGCTACTTGAACCGTGCACCATGAGGCAAACATATGGAAGGAGTCAGAACCGTTCTGCCTCCACAGCCCCAACACCGAACGGAGATAATTGGGCATCGCGGTCTTAAGCGAGGCATTATCGGCTGTGCTGATGTTAAGCTTTGTAACTGTCTCCTGCCATTGAGCTTCAGTGAGACCCACGTCTGGCTCAGTGGGGAAGTTGACAACCTTAAGCGTGGAAGACGTCTCGAAGGTTACGTCCTGAAGTTTGCGCAGAGCTGGAATCCCGAAGTCGGAAGTCTCTTCGTATGTTACAGTCGGCCTGGAGTCAATTCGAAAGCTCTGCCTGAGAAATTCAAAGTAATTTTTATGCATGCGCTTCTCTAGCACGAACTGCAGGAGCTCCCCTCGACTCACAACCAGCTCAATCGTTTTCCCGTTAAAGAGAATCTCAAAGTCGAGCAGCACGTCCCAACCCAGCTTCAGAGCGCAGTAGAGGAGCGTGCGGAGCACGTTTGCGCCCACGGAGCGATGCGGCCACACGACGCCTGCGCTTGCTAGCGCGTCCTTGACGGCTGGCAGCTCGTCCCTGGTGCCTTCGAGAACGCTGACGCAACTGCGGTACACGATGGCGGCCCGCTGCTCCTGGTTTTGCGCCGACGCTGGAACGTCGATGTTCTTCAGCGTATTGGTCAACCTTTCCAGAACAGGACGGAACAGGTCCATCCACACTGAGTGGTGGTTTTTTCGGCGCCATCCGTCGCAGACGAAGTGCATGAAGCTCTCTCATGGGTTCAGCGATTCGTTGATGGACGAGAGGAGCTTGACGGAGTAGGCGAGGCAGGCGTGCGTCTTGCACACGTGTGATGAGGCCCTCGGTGAAGGCGATGCAGCTGTCACGATCGCCCATAGGGCCAAAGCCACGATGACAGCGGCCGCAAACGCACACGAGATTATCTTGAGACGAAGCTTCAGCTTCGAGGTGACCTGGAACGGAAGTTGCAGTCGTAAGCACAGAGTGCAGTTTGCCAGCTGATAGAAAGCGCATGCATCAGAGACTTGATATCACCAAGTGCTTCTTTGCTCGAGTTTAACGTTCATGGGGCTTTTTAAAGCACTTAGGCAACTTCTTCAGCCACGGAGAAAACACCAATGACCCTCGCACTCATTTCTGTTCAGTCATTTTTCTGTTTTAGTACTTGGGCAAGCACAATACATCAAAATCTTGCTAGAGACGGGCATCTGCGCCTTTTTAGAAGAGAAGGTTAAGAAAACCAGAGGAAGTTAGGAAGAGGACATTAAAAAAAATTAAATTACCTCCTTATGTAAAACAATTCTACCGACTGGTTGACTGCCACAGGGTGTTCAAACCGGTGATGATGATGGTGGTTTTAAGACCCAAGGGCATCTTTGGCCTAAGAGCGCCATGGCACAAGGCCTTTTCGTGTACTTAAGGCGGGGTCAAAGACCCATTTCCCAAGCAATTCACTGTAAAGAAGCTGTACCAAGCCAGGAGAAAGGTTAAGTTGTACACATTGTATCACCGGTGTAGACAGCGGCGTTGGGGATCAAACCCCTAACCTCTTGCAAGCGAGGCGGATGGAGCTCAAAGTGCGCGAGAACAAACGAGGACGAAAAGAGCAACATGTTCGTCACAGACACACACCATGTCCAAGTTGTGTGCGTCTCTTCTGTTCCTGTCTGTAGCCTTGCGCAGTTAGAACGCCCCGTTATGTTGCTCCAGCCGACAATTAAAAAGCTAACGACAGTAAGCGAGGTGCGGTGATAGCGAAGGCATTTCTATTGCTGCCGGGTATTCAAGTGGAAGGTCTAAAGAGTTTAAGCCTGCTCTAGAGGGGTTGTTTAAAAAGTGGCCCGCGACACCCCGGAGCAATTCCAACTTGATAGTGTTAAAATATTGTCACGTGACCAAGACAACTTTTTAGGTTGCACATCGACTGCAGGCTGACATTGAAGATAGCCATTGGATGCAGCTGGCAACCGCCACCAAACCATTCGAGAACGACGACGTGGCTGCACTGCCACGGGGCAGCCTGAACTCGCAAGGCAACGAGGACCAGCTGCGTCTGCTACACCGCGCCGGATATTGGCCTCCGAAAAGGAGAAAAAAAAGAACCGTAAAGCCTGGCGCCCAGCCATTGCCATTTCATCCGTACCACATGTGCATCCGAACTTGACCATGCAGCAGGACTCTGGCCTGCGCGCCACCGAAAGCTGCCTGGCACCACTCACTAGGCTTATGAATTTACTCTAACCGGATAAAAGCTTCTTCTCATTGATTGATCGATTGATCGATTGATCGATCGAACGCGTGCGGCTCCAGCGCACGCCCTCGCATATCAGCCTGAATGGCAAGGACGAGATTGAATTTTTGATCAGTATAGCAAACAACTCTTTAAAAGAATGGACAGACTTCGCCACCTTCTCCGAGGAAGTACGGATTCTGACCAAGAGTGAACTTGCACGAGAACACATGGACCATCCGGCAGTAGCTCGGGGCAAGGCCGTCGTAGAGAGCAGACCCAGCGCAACACTTGCTATACTGCTGAAACTTCACGTCCAGGGCGTACCATGGCGAATTGGGACTTGGGTGGACTCTCCCACAGAAACGTACAGGCCACCCTGAAGACGATACGCTCGAGCAACACTTGGGGAAGTCTCGCCTTCTTATCTGAGCGACTGTGCCTGTGGAGCGGGCTTTAATCTTACCACCTCACCCGCAGAAGCGACTGGCAAGCGAGCATGCAAGAAGAGACATCTGAAAATAAGGCCAAAATATAATAGCAGATCTAGTAAAACCATCTAAAATACAACTTGAATACCACTGAAAATTGTTGAAGGCGCTGACAGAAAATGCATGGCGTACGTAAATGTGCTGCGAGATCTCAGTATGAAATCCACGAACACCTCTAAAATATGCAAAAAAAAGCATGAACTCTAAAAATGACACAATCACAACGCCTAAGTTTTTTTGCGCCTTTCATTCCTATATATAGGCAGCATATATATCGTAAGCAGTCGTGACTGCTGCTGCGTCTCCGTCCAGACGTGAAACACCGTCATGTTTCTGGCCACCATCGAGGCGATGTACACGTCCAAGCGCACGATATTTTCTGAATAAAAACCTGTCAAAAATCAAATGGGACGCGTACCACGGCCGTCTTCGTGTTTTCATCAGCCCAAAGGTTGCTGCGTAATCGTTGCTGCTGGACCTCGTGCTCCTCCACGCTCGTCCTGCTGCTCGCACTTGACAGCGGTGACGCACGGCCGGGTGTGGTAGGGTGGACGTCCCGGGATGTCCATGACGGCAGCGGGTTGCTCTCGGCCGAGGTGCCGCTGGAAGCTTGTACGCGACCCTGGTGACCAAGATGCCCCGACGCCACGTCCACGGGACTGACTGGACTGGTGCTGTCGCGAGGGGCCCCTCCGGCGCCCTTGAGAGTCCCAGCTGACAGGGCAGCTTTGCCTTTAGCACCTGTCAACGAGTACAAGGCGGTTGTGAACATGGAACGCACTTGCCGGGCTTACATACGAGCCTTTTCGACGCAGACTTGAGCTGCGCGGGGCGCCTTTGCAGGTAACCATAGGGTGAGAGTAACATGGTGGTAACATGGTGGTAACATGGTGGTTGCGCCGTGTCGCGACTGATGGGTGGAGTAATTCGATTGTCCGGAAATTAACTTCATCCCTAGGCTGGAGGGAGAGGGAAAAGTTTAGCTCAGTAAGGCATGTTGCTAGGCAAGTTGGTTAAGCATCTTTGTGTGTGTGGTTTTACTTGCGCCAAGGTGGATTCTTTCCAAGTTTCAAAGGGAAAAGTTTATTTCAGCGCCCTCACCGGCCGTAGTAATTTATGCTTTATGGGGTTTAACGTCCCAAGTCGACTCAGGCTATGAGGGACGCCGTAGTGAAGGACTCCGGAAACTTCGACCACCTGGGGTTCTTTAAATTGCACTGACATCGCAAATCACACGGGCCTCTAGGATTTCGCCTCCATCGAAACTGGACCGTCGCGGCCGGGATCGAACCCGCGTCTTTCGGGTTAGCAGCCGAGCGCAATAACAACCACTGAACCATGCGGCGGGCCTGCGAAAGGGATTTTTTACCGCCGGAAATGGTTTGCGGTGGAGCTTTTCTTGCCATGACGTGCACTACATGACCATAGTGTCTTCTGGCACTGCAAAATTTCATGATTTCATCTTATCCCAAAGTAAACGAAGAGTACATTAAATAAGGCAAGTTTTTGGCAAGGGGGTTCCCGAAGAATTCATTCCTTTGGTAAGAGTTCATATTGGGACTTTTTCTTAGTGTGCGCTTCCTCAGGGGACCTTTTTTCTGGGGACGTATCTTTCGGGGACATCTTTCCTACACCCGCACGAAATATTGTGCGAAAGCATTCTTTTTTGCAGGTGGACAGCACCGTCATGTTCCTCAAACTGCGACAGAGGTGTTCACTTACCAAGTGACCAAGCTTTCAATAAATAAATAAATAAATAAATAAATAAATAAATAAATAAATAATCAGCCTGACTACACCCACTGCAGGCAAAAGCCTTTCCAATTAACCCTGTCATTTGCCAGCTGCGCCGGCCCTATGCCTGCAAACTTCTTAATTTCAACCGCCCACCTAACGTTCTCCGAGTCGCTCACAGTACACGCTAGCTGCGGTTCTTACCGGCAAAAGCGAGCTGCCGAAACTAGACATTACATGAAAATCCGAAACTTTGAAGTCGAGCGGTTCCGAGTGTTCCCGTTTCGGAATCACCGCCCTTTTTCAAGTCTCGGTTTGGAAAACGACAATTTCTGAGAGTGACAACAAGGATTTTAGTCTGGACTGGTTGGTTCCTTGTTTTCCTTCGACTGATTATGACAGCACTATGGAACATGGACACAAGAAGAATACGCGCAAGACGGGACGGGCACTGAGAGTGATTCCTCACGCACTTTAACAATGATTGCCATCTCCTGCTTTTAGCTCTCACTCTTGACATACTAATAAAAATAAATTCTGTTTTGTGGGGCAAGAATGTTCGTTTCCGTTGTCGTTTAATGCGCCTGCCCTATCCCCACTACGCTACCCGCTACTACGCGACATCCTTCAACGCCTGGTTCTATGCCCACGCCAGCCCTTAACGGTGACCCATCGATATACAGCGTTCGACTGCTAGTCGCTGCAGCTCAGTTTCGATATCGACGCGCAAAAGGTACTGGTGTAGTGTGCGACGTCATTTGCGTTAACAATACCAGTTGGTGAAATTTATTCCGTGCCCTCATGTACAGCAGCCTTCAATCCCTTCTTTATCCCATCCCTCACGATGCCGTTGAGGAGGCCTCCACCGACAGTGAGACGGTTGCTGCGCCCGTCCAGTGATGACGAATGCACGTGTAGGCCTAAGTCATCATGCTTGGCACCTCTGGCACGCTAGCGTCTAGCCTGCCACGGTTGTGTGTGCCTCCAAAAACTGCGCAGTATGACCAAACTAGGGAGGCTGAACGGTGAACGAGCACGTACGAATGTACAAAATAATCATTAATATACCGTTATATCAAAACTGTAGTGGGAACCCTTCATTCTTAGTGTGGGGCAAGAGCAAGACAAGGCAACACCAGAAATGCATCGCCGAGTGGCGTTTGTTAGCATAGCTCGAGCGAATTGTATACCTTGCGTACGTCTTTGCTTGTGGGCCGGCTGCACGTGCTCGGGGTCGCTGCCGCTGCCTGACGAGGCTAACCCAGCGCTATCCGGTGAATGGGTGCCGGTGCGGCTTCGGCCATGGACGTCGCCCCGCTTCTGGCGGTGACGTTCGGCCAAGGGAGACCTTCGACCCCTGCCATCCCTGTCCCTGCGCCTCACAGTCTTCGTCGGCCTCTGCTGCGCGCTGGCGGGCGGCGAAACTGCCTGTCCCGACTCCATGGGGAAAGCGGTGTGGGATTTATGAAGAGCAGCAGCACAGTACAAGGGCTCCTGAGCTGCCGTTCGATCGTCTTCTAGGCTCGTGCTCGATGCGTGCAGTCAGCTAGCATGCGCAAGGCAGCCGATGTCAAGGACAGTAGGCGCTCCCTCTTACGACAAAGGTGGCGATGCACTCAGCGCTGGCAGATATTCGGGGACTATCGCTGTCTTGTAGTTGGGATACCTTGCTACTTCACAAACTACTAGATTCCGGACCCCGGTATTCTTAATCGCGGAAAATAGTCGCAATGTGCCCGAAAGGAAGCTTCTAATTGACATCTACTCAAGCAATATTGCCACTACATCTTACAAAAAAGGTCATTATGCAATGGCGCCTCCTGAACTTTTTACCGCGATAGCATAGGTTGTCGTCTAAACAATTTCCTGCATCTCTATCACGAATTCACTGACTGGTCGAGACGAGGCCACATGGCCCACTATTACTGGTGGCATGGCAGTGGCAGGTGGAAATTGCCACGTGTCCACCGTGGCGCTGCGCATTTGTCTGGTGCATGGATTGCTTAAATGAATATATGGGGGGGGGGGGGGGAAGAGACGAGACGAGCATGGTGGCAACTGCCACCACACCGTTTCAAAGAAGACGCTCCTAATTTATCTCTCTTCGTCCTCGGAGCTCGGGAAAAGCAACCTGCTGAGTCTAATCAGCCCCACCGATGGCGCATCGCTTAACCACTGCACACTTCGCCGGTAGGCTATGAGGACTCCCCGCGACTTATGAATGCGATTGATGATGATGATGATGATGATGATGATGATACCAACTTTATTTTCCAGCAGGTGAGGAGGCCCCCTACTCCCCGTCACCCGGCACGCAGGCCTGGGTGACGGGGGCTGGGACCTCCGCGACTGACTGACTGATGTTGCTGGGAGGAAGAAGGAAAAGGAAAGAGCACGGGCCTGCTACTGGCTCAGCCCGAGCCACGCTCGCTGCCGCGTGCTGAAAGTAGGAGGGTAAAGGATAGGAGAGCAAAGAGTGAAAGAAAGGACGCGCTCGCGCTAATATGCCCCGGGCCGATCCCGGAGGGGACCTTCGCGATTAGAAGCAGCCAAAAAGTCTTGACTCTCGCGGCTTCTTCCGCAGGCGGATGGCCTAAGTGTTGCTGTGGAGCAGGGACTTTGCTCCACAGCAGGGCTTCCCAGGTTTCTCTACAATTTATATTTGCTTTAGCCCCCGGGGATCTAGCGCATTCCAAGATTATGTGGTCGAGGGTCCCTCTCGCCCCACAGTGCTTGAGAGGGTCGTGACGTCATCATCGCCACGTGACTAGCAGTGGACCAATCATAGGGGCACCGCCAAAGGGACCCCTCAAGTTTTTTAAGTAGGTCTACCCCAGAAAATGAATTAAGGTGGATTAGTGGTTCGGATTAGTGCACTCCTATAGGATAATCCAATGGAAGGTACTCGAACATTCTATAGGTGAGGAGTCATGCACACAACACAAAGGCAATATAACTGGTTCCAGACGAGGTTTTGGCGGGGACTTCAGCTGGTAGTGCGTCAAGTTGATATATGAGAAGCTTTTTCCTTAAATACCCCTAAATTCTATAACATTAATATTTTTCCCTTTAACGGTTGCCAACATAAGGGGCACAACGCTATAGCCTGCTTCAGAAAGAAGCAGCGAGAGAAACAATACAAGAAAACTATGAGGACGCTTAAGTTGCCTTACAAGTAGAATGCGATAGCATCAGATTTCACACTTGTAGCAGCTTCTGTTGTTGCTTTTGTTGCTGTAAATTCCTTTGCAATTATCAGTACATCCGCCAACCGCCATATGCGGAGTGCTAATTGCAGCATATAGCAGGTATTCCATATAGTTTGTGGCGGTGCCGAAATATGCGTAAGCTACACTTTCTTTTCCTGATTTTCGATTTCGATTCTATATCTATACGTTGCTGTCTCGAAACTAGGTTGCTCACAACCCGGTGGACAGGTTGTGATGACATCACAATATCCCGTGACCTCTCAGGGCCAACCACTAATTCAACTGCCACCTGACGTGGTGGGCAGGTTGCTCAGAATCGGGTGGCCAGGTCGTGATAACGTCACAAGTCACGTGACCTCTGTCGACCAATCAGCGGATTTCATGACTCAGACATCGTCGGGGTCTTGGTGTGACGAAAACTTGAATGACATCGCAGTATTACAAAAAAAAAAACGAAGAAAAAGACAAGTGAGAGGGGTAGAAAAAATAAAGATTGGAAACGTAAGGTAGTGCCTACTCTGCTCGACGCCACTGACAGCATGAAAGCCACAGCATAATAGACAGCGCGCAGAACCTGAACTAGAAAAAGGTAAAACCTAAAAACTAAATAATGAATAAGCAGCGTCAACATTATTTACTACCATGAGGGGAAGGACAAAGCGTGCAGTTTTAGCTTTTCCAATTAAAGGTTTCTTGTATATATCTTCAATATTGCCTCGCAGTATTTGCGTAGAATGCTGTTAGTGCGAATGAACGGCACGCAGAGAAAAGCGATAACACGAGCTCTTGTTTTATCCATCGTTCTTCTGTATTGTTATTTTGGGCTACTGTTCCACGCAATAATGAATCAACTAGCCGAAGTTTGGCAGTGAATTTACTCTCGTAATCGGATTGGCAAAAGCTGTGTTTGCCTCTCACGTCGAGACGAGCTTTAGGCGCTGCATCCCACGATGTCGTAAGTATTTCGCGCATATTTTTTCACGGTCACGCGCAATAGAGTGAGAGAAAGAGAGGAAGAAGAGGTGAGAACAACAACAACAATATTGTTGTGTCGCTTCGTCGCGTTAAACTGTCTCGCAATCCAAGTGCCCAGCGCGTAACCTTCCAGATCTGTTGCCGGCTGAGGAATCAGGGAGCAAAGGCTGACCGGTGAGGAAGTGATACAGTATATATCTTTTCGATCTTCATAACTGAGCGGGGTGCACTGGGTCATTCATATGCTCGCTTCCCTTCAGGCATGACTACGAATGCGGTGACGGGAGCGTCTGTCATAATTTTCGGCTACCTCGTAAGATACGCTCTGTTATTTGGTTTCGTCTTTTGGGACACGTTTGCTCGGTGGATATTTGGACTCCGCTTTCGTTGTTTTCAGGTTTTCCACTGCCTGTTATTGCATCACACCTTTCGAGGCGCTCTTCTGTGCCTCGAGAAATACAGTAAGCTGACAGCCCGGCGTGTTTGCTTCGGCATTACGCTATCTTGGGGCTTTGTTTTGCAAGAGTTTTCTTTCTCGTTACATTCTTAGCCATTTGTCAGCCTCAGTCATCCTCAGTCAATCTCAATCACTCTTGAGGAAGTTATCCCGCTTCGACACTGTAGGCTCGGTCGCCATTGAGAGGCTCTACAACCCTAAGCAAGCACTATCTAGTTTAGCTCTAGACGGTAAAAGCTGGGTGTCTGTTGTTAAAAGGTAAACTTGATTGCTTTAAAATTCACCGCCTTGTTTAAGGGAAGTTGAAACCTGGGTGGAAGGGGGGGGGGGGGGGGCGGGGTACTCGTGACTATTTTAGCAAGCAGTGGCTGGTTTCTTTTTATTTGTGATTGGCTATCATTCGTGTTCTGATTTTCAGACAAGCTGTTTCTTATTTCTGCAAAGTAGGGTATATTTCCTAGTTCAGCAATTTTTGATCGAACACACTGCTGTACTGTAATACCTCTCAGTACGTATCACGTGGTGCCACGTGATCTATAGCGTACACGCTGCCGCAGCTCGATAGCCTTCGAAGTCCTGAATCCGTGCTCCTCCTTTCAGACGTGCCAGACTGTTGGTCTGATAGCCTTTGGAATCCACCGTGTAGCAGCTTTCAATGGAGCTTTGAATCTGTCGACTACCCGCTGAGATGCTTTCGTAACGCTCGTGTGAAACGAGCATTACTTCCTGTTCGCTTATAACCCCCTAGTGACCCTCCTCCTAAGTTCCAGTTCAAAAGTTGCATAGTGATTAAAGCATTCGCAGCTTTTCCCATTGAGCTACGCGCTGCTCATTACAGGGCTCAACAGACACAACAACCAACAGGCAGCTGACATCTACCACAGTAAGTAGAGCTCAAAGGTATACATTACGTTTAGCTGGAAGAGTCGGCAGAGGAAAACACATAAGGAGTCGATGGGAGTAAAGCCCGCGATCCTTATGAGCAGAGCACGGACACTAGGAAATGTAGGCACTCTTCAGTGAAGGTTCCTTTTCTAATTTTAATTTATTTTTGTTTAAAACGACCGTGATATGAAAATGATAGCCAAACCCTAACAAAGTGTAGAATAAACACATTGCGTTCAACGGTGCTGATGCGAAGATTGCTTCTTGTTCTTCAGGCAGCGTGACCTTCTATACCATCCGAACCGTTCTCAACATCATCTACGTGACCGTCGACGTCTCCGCGCTCACCGCACTGCTAATGGTGAGGCGATTCAGTTGCCTTTTTCAGAACCGACTCTATGTCACTGCATTGAAACAGCGGCTTTAATGAGCCGTCAATAAACAATGTTGCCGACATTCTGGCTGGTACATCCAACTCAGAATAAAGTTGATAACGGAGAGTTCGATGCTACAAAACGCACGGATTTAAAACTGCTGGAGAGCGCGAAGAGGCGCGGGAGATTCAAAGCAAGCGATCATCAACCAATAATCTTTATTTTGCGCTCTTTTTTTTTCTGAAAATCGGGAAAATGCCTAGCCAAGAAACCTGCCATTAAGGGTACTGAAAAAAATGTTCTTTCCTTTCGTTTTGATTCTTTAACTTTCCGACAAAAATTATCCGTAATTGTTAAGGAGTTCAGAAATTGGCTAACTAGCATTAGCTAATGATGTCTTTTGTTATGAAGCTGAGTATTAGATGAAGTGGATCTTGTTTGCTCATTTCGATGGCCTGCAGTACTGTTCGCTATCGTTTTTTTCAGAAGATCATGTCCAACATTCTCGGACAAAAATTTTGAAAATTGGAAAATTGTAAGACGTTGTTATGGAAATATTGACGGTAATGGTCTATTCTGATATGTAGCAAAATCTTTCTTTTAAAGTGTTTCCATCGAACGTATATAACAGTTGGGACTTCCATAGAAAACCAATGGGGAACGCTTTTGACAGGAAAAACGTTAATAGAAAAAAAATGCAACTGCCTTCGGGTGATCTACGGATATATTGATTCTTATAGTGAAATCTTCCGTTGTAGGAAAAAAAATGCGCATGCAAACGATTTCCCGCAGAATTTTTCGTTCGAATTTCTTAGAGTGCTTCATCCTCCAAGACAATACCGGGAATCGTGAACTTGCTATTTCACTTATAACGAAAAAGGACTCTTCGAATGGGGAATCGTAACTATGCCACGATTCTGGTTATTACACTGTACCGAATAATAATTAAAACTTACAGCAGAACTCTACGATGGTCGTGAATTCCGGAAAGGCACATTTTAAAGGCTCGCTTCTAGCTGAGTTCACATTTTCGACCATTCTCCAGCCAGGTCGAATACGAAGTTCACACTGCACGCTATTCCTGGTTTGGATGAACGATCGCAGCGCCACTTTTATCTAGAGGTGGTTGTACGAAGCTCTACGCTCCATTTACTCACAGTGCTCAGGGCCATTCTCAATGCTAGTCGCGTTGCCACTGGCCTTCAGTGTGAGTAGCCAAGCGGACGGTAAAGAAAAAATGAGTTGCTGCATTCGCATCGTCCTCCCATGCAGTCGTCACGCAGAAGCAGAAGAAAAAAAATACAGGATTGCACTTACGTCTGCTTATGAACGGAAATGCGACAGCCTCTCTTTCTCCCTCCATTTTTAATTTTTTTTATTTTCGTTTAATTTTTGTGGTTTTGTTTTTCTGTCAGTTCTTGTTCTTTATTAACTGTCATATTTTTATTTTCTATTTTGTTTATATGTTTTATTTATTTATTTATTTGTGTTTATTCTTTTCCGATTTCTTATTTTTCTTATTTAATTACATATATGTTGCTTCTTAACTCTTGGTTCATCAACTTTTATATATAATTTATTTACCATACAAGTTATGATTGACAGTTCGAGCGGACAACTTACGTCCACGCCACTCATGAGCCAAGAAAAGCTTACGCCTTAAAATGCGTTACACCCATCCACAGGTGTGCGTTCACAGTCAAGGGACTCACAGGAGAGCGCTCAGTGCTAAGAGGCATTGTCAACATCATTTGCAAAATCCTTGAGTGGTGCAAAACACAGAGTACTTTTCTTCGTTTTGGATTGTATTGATAATGATGCTTGTTTCTCCATGGATTCAGAACGTCCTTGTTTTATAAAGCGTATTCCTTGTTCCATTTCATCGCAGACGTTTGTCAACGGCATCATAAAATCTCGAAGTCGCTTTCTCTTCGTAAGATGCTGTTCCGTAAGTATAAAATAATTCAGAATAATTTGAGGGTCATTTTTTCTTTTAAAAGAGAAGTATTGTGGCACTCTCAGCGCAGAGTAAAGTTTTGTTTATTAAAAGAAAATATTCACGCGAGGGATCGTAGTCGAACTAAAATTTTTTTGAGTAATGTTTCTGTAAGCATAAATATAAGGAAGGCTCGTCATGTGTTTAATTGCACCTGCGTTTTGATGTCTAGTGGTGAGAAACATCACTAACTTCCTGAGAGTTGCCTTCCAAAATTGCACGCCAGAAGAAGCCCCACAGCTGTCTTTTTTTTTTTTTTTAACGCACACTGAAGCGTCATTACGCGAACGCTTTACCATTTTGCCAGTGTCGCAGCGAGGGATCGAACGCTTGACCTATTGAGAAAAAGTGTATTGGGTCGGCTGGTGCTTGATCACAAAGGGGAAAATGTTGACAACGCGGAAAGTGGGGACAGAGCCAGGTAACATACAGACCAAATGCAGAAATATTTGATCCCGTACCTATGTAGGCACAACCTTTCTGAAGTTAAAGTGCTGGCCGGTTTTCTCCGATGCCGCGTAGTGCTGCTTTTGTAACGTGCATGGAAGTCCTCATTTTCGAGACGGTTAACATCTAAATTTTAAAAGATTTGGAGTGCCAGCGGCATGTTGTGAGGAAAACATCAGGGCCGAAAAGCGAAACGTTTGGGCTCCTGTATACTTTCGACAAAGCCTGTACGTACTCGAATATCAGTAAAAATGAAGGCAGAAATTTCGATCTTGCTTCTTGACAAAGAAGGTTTCTTTATACGCACGTATTAGAATTGATGTATGATGTGCATTGGTGTATTGGTGAATGGGTGTGTGAAGAAAAAATTCGAGAAATTCCAGCGCGCCTTTTTTTTTTTTTTTTGCTGCGTGCGGTCATCTCAGATTTCAGAATAACGAACTGGTGAAAAAGCGCTTCGCGCCGTAATTTTTTTTTTGACGTGGCTGTAAGCGTCATTCCCATTCCTTCCTTCCTAGGCGTCATGTTCTCTTATTCTGTCGTTCATGCACCTTCCGTTTTGCGTATATGCTGGCGAGCGCGAGTTCGCGAAGTAAGTCACTTCGCGGGCCCCATGACCGCCAACAGAGTACCAGATACAGCCAATGATGCACCGCGGCGGGGATATGTGCGAGCTCATTATGCCAGCACCCCCCCAGTGTAACATCGCCAATTTGCACAGGACGTGCGAGACTCCATGGCCATGTATCTGGGCTGCTCCGTGGTGCTGACACTCATCTCGAGCGTTATCCGCAAGTTCGAGATCTTCGTTCTCACCATCACTCCGTACGACCCGGTCGAATGCTGCGGGGTAAGATGACGCCACCATTTTGAGACGGGCCCTTCTCGGCCTTTTAATGCGAAAGCATTTCTAGGCTACGTCGACGGGGTCGTGTCACCAAAACGTCTCCGCAGCGATTGTGACGTTCTCAGAAGAGGCAGCATCAAACGAATGGTTGTGATCGATAGAGGCCGACGTGAGGATGATGCGCAAAAAATTTGATGTCAATAGCATGATTAGTTACAGCCAATAATGACAAAAAACGTCGAAATAGCGTGGACGTCGATATAGTGAGTGGACGGGAAAACAGCCGTGGATGGCAAGATAGTGTGGAAATAGGCAAAGAAGTGAAAACAAAGTTTAAAATGGATTGAAATGTGTTTGATGAGTGATAATTAATTGAACAAAAAGTTGGGTTGACATAGATTTATTAGCTAATTAATTTGAAGCAAACGTTAATGGACTCAAACACGGGCAAAGAGAGGCGACGAGTGTCGAGGGGGCGTCAATGCTTTCGCATTTCTCCAATGCGAGTAGCCGCAGTGACCTCTAAACATTTTTTTTTCCTTTCTTGCTCCCGTTCGCCCTGTTTCTGGTGGCTTTTATTTCTTCACTCTATCTTTTCTTTCGCCACAAATAAATTAGATACCATATTTAACTTATTTCCTTGCTGAATAGGAGTGCAGAGCGGAACGTTTGAGACAAAATAAATGGGGGGGGGGGGGGGGGAGGCTTCTACACTTTCCGTTCACAGATGATGAGTTCTGATTCACATTCACTTTCTAGTGATGACGTTAGTTTCTGGTTACGGCAACTCTGGCTCTGAGAAGAAAGTACGAACATGCTGCACCGCTAGGCTGGTCTCAAGAAACTCAGGAAACGCCGATTTGGAGGGAAAGATTTAGAAGAAGAAAAAGGAGTACAGAAAACTCCGAAGAAATGTCCGTTGGATCAGGCAGCTTCACACGTATGCACATCAAAGCTGTGGATATTCATGGTGTGATCCTGACTCCGTCGATCAACCTGAAAGTTACGTTGCTTGACCAGACATCGCTCCCCCTAAGCAGTTAAATGGGCTTATTTTCTACGAAATAAAAAAAAAGTGAATGACATATCGGAGAGGTGCCCTTATGACGTTTTCTGTTAGAAAGTAAGCTTGCTCTAAACGAAGAAAGGAACTTAGCTGCGGTAATAACGATTCCCACCGTCAACTTCAGTTTGCAACTTGTGTTTCAACAGAGCGGCCTGGCGAAGTATTGCTTTTTGAACTAAAGGCCTCTGATCTGAACTGTTTTGACAACGTGAGCTAATCGAGTGACCCCCAGTTAGACCTGCTGCTTGTCGTGCGCTGTCGGTGCAGATTTTGTAGTATCGTCGCTGTTGCCGATGCCCCAATGACAGTCTGGACGTGTTGAGGAAACTCGCAAAGCGCTGGAATCAAGAACTGTAGCCGTGCTCGATCCGCCGTTGAAGTGATAAGAGAGAGGAAGACCTCGCCTCACGCGAATGGCGCTATCGCGGACTAAACCACAGTGATGTTCTTGAAGCCACACGCCACGAGGCAAACATACTTGTCGGGCGGCTTGCTGACACACTTATCATTTCTTTTTTTTTTGCAAAACCGAGAATGTAGGGCTGCACCGATGCTGTGTTTTAGAGCAAAAATCTGAAAAGGTTGCCTCTCTTTTTAATCTTTAGTTGCAGCAATGACCCCGCACTGTGGTACAGCGGCTGCCGCGTCCGACAGCTGAGCTCAACTGCAACGTTTCGAAAGTTAGACCGTGTTGGCTGCATTTAGATAGAGAGGAAACGCAAAAACTCCCGTGTGCTGTGCGATATCACCATCATCATCATCATCATCATCATCATCATCATCATCATCATCATCATCATCATCATCAGCCCTACTACACCCACTGCAGGGCAAAGGCCTCTCCCATGTCTCTCCAATTAACCCTATCCTTTGCCAGCTGCATCCACCCTTTGCCTGCAAACTTCTTAATCTCATCCGCCCATCTAACCTTCTGCCGCCCCCTGCTACGCTTACTTTCTCTTGGAACCCACTCCGTTACCCTTAAAGACCAGCGGTTATCTTGCCTTCGCATTACATGCCCTGCCCAAGCCCATTTCTTTCTCTTGATTTCGACTAGGATGTCATTAACCCGTGTTTGTTCCCTCACCCACTCTGCCCGCTTCCGATCTCTTAACGTTACACCTATCATTTTTCTTTCCATGGCTCGCTGCGTTGTCCTTAACTTAAGCTGAACTCTTTTCGTTAGCCTCCATGTTTCTGCCCCGTAGGTGAGTACCGGTAAGATTATGCTGTTGTACACTTTCCTCTTGAGGGAAATTGGTAAACTGCCACTCATGATCTGCGAGAATTTGCCATATGCGCTCCACCCCATTCTTATCCTTCTAGTTATCTCCCTCTCATGATCCGGATCAGCTGTCACTACCTGCCCTAAGTAGACGTATTCCGGCACCATTTCTAGGCTCTCGCTGCCAATTGTGAACTGTTGTTCCCTTGCTAGGCTGTTGAACATTACCTTGGTTTTCTGCATGTTAATTTTTAGACCCATCGATCTGCTCTGCCTGTCTAACTCGTTGATCATGATTTGCAGTTCACCTCCTGAGTGACTCAGCAAGGCAATGTCATCAGCAAATCTCAGATTATTGAGGTATTCTCCATTTATTCTTATTCCCAACTCTTCCCAATTCAGGCCTCGAAATACCTCCTGCAAACATGCAGTGAACAGCATTGGCGAGATCGTGTCTCCTTGCCTGACGCCCTTCCTTATTGGAATTTTATTGCTGACTTTATGGAGGACTATAGTAGCTGTGCAGTTGCTATATATATCTTCCAGTATTTTGACATAAGGCTCTTCTACCCCCTGATTACGCAATGCCTGTATGACTGCTGAGGTTTCCATTGAGTCGAATGCTTTCTCGTAATCAATGAAAGCTATATATAGAGGTTGGTTATATTCTGCGCATTTCTCTATCACCTGATTGATAGTGTGAATATGATCTATTGTAGAGTATCCTTTACGAAAGCCTGCCTGATCATTTGGTTGATTAAAGTCTAACGTTGCCCTGACTCTATTAGCGATTACCTTAGTAAATACTTTGTAGGCAACGGATAGTAAGCTGATCGGCCTGTAATTTTTCAAGTCCTTGGCGTCTCCCTTCTTATGAATTAAGATAATGTTTGCATTCTTCCAAGCTTCTGGTACAGTCGAGGTCATAAGGCATTGCGTATACAGGGTGGCTAGTTTCTCTAGCACGATGTCCCCTCCATCCTTCAACAGATCTGCTGTTACCTGATCCTCCCCAGCTGCTTTTCCCCTTTTCATTGCTTCTAAGGCTTTCTTTACTTCATCTTTCGTTACTGGCGGGATGACGCATTGCTGTGCACTGCTGTCTTTCTCATTAGCGCTCTGATTACATTGGCTACTGTACAGGTCTGTGTAGAACTCTTCGGCTACGTTAACTATCTTATCCATATTGCTAATGACATTGTCCTGCTTGTCTCTTAATGCATACATCTGGTTTTTACCTATGCCTAGTTTCCTCTTCACTGTTTTTAGGCTACCCCCGTTCTTTATAGCATGCTCGATTCTCTCCATATTAAACTTCCTTATGTCGGCTACCTTGCGCTTATTTATTAACTTTGATAGCTCCGTTAGTTCTATTCTATCGGTAGTGTTAGATGCCTTCATGTTTTGGCGCTTCTTAATCAGATCTTTCGTCACCTGAGATAGCTTCCCGGTATCTTTTCGAACTGTCCTACCGCCTACTTCTACTGCGCACTCCGTAATTATTGATGTCAGGTTATCGTGCATTGAATGAACATCAAGATCATCTTCCTCAGTTAAGGCCGAGTATCTGTTTTGCAGCGCTATCCTAAACTCCTGTGCTTTCCCTCTTACGGCTAACTCGTTAATGGTCTTCTTCTTCACTAGCTTCTTCCGTTCCCTCTTCAAGTCTAAGCTAATTCTAGACCTTACCATTCTATGGTCGCTGCAACGCACCCTTCCGAGTACGGCCACATCCATAATGATGCCAGGTTTAGTGCATAGTATTAAGTCGATTTCATTTTTAATCTCACCATTGGGGCTCTTCCAGGTCCACTTCCTGTTTTCTCGTTTGCGGAAGAAGGTGTTCATGATCCGTAAATTATTTCTATCCGCGAATTCGACTAATAACTCTCCCCTGCTATTTCTAGAGCCTATCCCATAGTCACCTACCGCGTGGTCGTCAGCCTGCTTCTTGCCCACCTTCGCATTGAAGTCACCCATCAGTACAGTGTACTGCGATTTTACTTTATTCATTGCTGATTCTACGTCCTCATAGAAGCTTTCAACGGCCTGGTCATCATGGCTGGATGTGGGTGCGTAGGCCTGCACCACTTTCAACTTGTGCCTCCTATTCAGCCTAATTACTATAGCTGCTACCCTCTCGTTAATACTGTAGAACTCCTCTACGTTGCCAGCTATATCCTTATTAATGAGGAAACCCACACCTAGTTCTCGTCTATCCTCTAACCCGCGATAGCACAGTATGTGTCCGTCCTTTAGTACTGTATACGCCTCACCTGTGCTCCTAACTTCGCTAAGCCCTATCACATCCCATTTAATTCCCGCTAGTTCCTCGAACAGCACTGCTAGGCTAGCCTCACTAGCTAGAGTTCTAGCGTTAAACGTTGCCAGGTTCAGATTCCAATGGCGGCCTGTCCGGAGCCAGAGATTCTTAGCACCCTCCGCTGCGTCACAGGTCTGACCGCCGCCGTGGTCAGTTGCTCTGCAGCCGCTGGGGACTGAGGGCCGAGGGTTAATTGGTTTGATCATAGAAGGTTGTGGCCAAGTACTACAACCAGGGTGGCCAAATCCTGTTCTGGTGAGAGAGTGCGTTGTCGGTTCTGGTCACCGAGATAAGGCCGCACTCCAGGCCTGGTTATGCAATTCCATCGACACGCGGTTTTTTTTTTTTATCCGGTGGAGAATTGCGCGGCACCAGGATTTGAACCCCGGTCCTCTTGCACGCGAGGCGGATGTTCTACCTCTACGCCATCGCTGCATCAGCACTCGTTAAAGAAATCAATCCGGAGCCTTCCACTGCGGCTTCTGTCATAGGCCATGTGCAGCAGAGTCGAAAGAAAGAAATGACAGAGTTGTGCCCAAAGTAAAACAAAATATCTGGTCGTCCTGTCGTGACGACAGATTTTTCTGCATTTTTGCGAAGCCGACTGTTTTCACTAGTCGACAGGATTGTTCTGCCGCTGCGACAAGGAACTGCGAAATAGTATAGAAATTTCTGTTCTTAACTACAAGGCCATGTCCCAAAATACTACAAAAAGACTGTTGTGACAGCAGAAACTTTTTTTTGTGGTGTTTTTCGACAGGGCTGGGACGTTAAATCCCACATACCACCGTCACAAAGATGACGTACTTTTGTTTTTCAGGCAAAAGAGTTCCTCTACCTCAAAGGGCGCTTGAATATCCCAGAGTACAGCGCTAACGCTGTAAGTATCGTTTGTTCTGTCCCGATTTAATGTCTCCTTGCTGTTCTTTGCTGCTCTTGCCGTTTAAGTTTATACTTGAAGTTCGGGATAGGCTAGTTGGCGCGTAACGCCTGCAAACCGCGTTACAAAAAACGCACCACTATGCGTACTGGGCAGAGCAGGCGCACTGTCGTTCCTGTCCTGCCTGGGTCATTTGCCAGGCAGTTCTCATTTTTACGTCGCCGCCACGAAAACATTTTCACTTTCATAGTGCCAACTGTGGAAGGCGATACCCGCTCTCCTTGCGTCATGGTGCGCATTCATGTTTTAGTATTTCATCAACCCGATCGTTCCCCATGACTTAAGGTTATGATCAGCCAACATTACATTTTTAAACACTACAAACTGTCAGACACTGTGAAGCATTACAATGAAAACAAGGCAAGAAAGTTGTAGGAGTAATACCGGAGAGTTAGGCTTTCCATTTATTTATTTATTCATTTATTGATTTGTTGATTTATTTATTTATTTATTTATTTATTTATTTATTTATTTATTTATTTATTTATTTATTCAGATACCTACAGCGCCCTGAAACGGGCATTATTGTAGGGGGGAAGACATAAAAAAATGGTACAGGTGGCACAATTCAGAAACAAAAAAATGTAACGCTATGTTCAAAAGATAACGCAAGATACACAACGTATTCAAAGAAAAAAAAATGTTCATGTGAGATGGCTTGTGAGATGTGCGCGCAGGGCTGGGCAGTATATATATGGACCCACTGGACAAGGGCTACCCATTCGCGGGGCTTACAAGATACTTTGTATACATATTTGAGTAAACCTTATCAGGCATATCAGGCCTGATAAGGCTTATCAGGCCAACGTGGCACAGCCGGTGTATAAATTGGGAAACCTGGAGATTTGTGGCGAGGGTACCTCCTTAAAGGAGTCTTCGTGATGTCTGCCACGCACATTAGACAGGAAATGGCGCGCAAATTCACCCTTTGATTTCCATTGCAGGCCATGGCTCGTTGGTAGCTTATAGCCAACAGCGTATTATCGACAGGGAAAGTAAATGGGCCACGGAAGGGGGTTTAAAATTATTTCTTGAAACCTGGAACAGAAGTAAACATTTACAATGGGGACAGATACCAAGCGTAGCAGACCGCGCTTACCACGCTCATCTTGTTCCGACTGCTTGAAGTCCCTTTTATGGTTCATTTACTTTTCCTGTCACGTTGTGGCAAAGCCGCAGTGGAAGCTATAAATGTGTACTCATCTTTTGTGAGCCACCAGCGAGTGCGTAGCGTTCATTCTATAGGAACTGTAATGAAAAGAGTGCAGTTCAAATTAATATTCAGCTGAAGCTACGGGAACCCGGAGTTCCTAAGTCGCTAAGGCGCCCGTGTGCTGTGCGATGTCAGTGCACGTTAAAGATCCCCAGGTGGTCGAAATTATTCCGGAGCCCTCCACTACGGCACCTCTTTCCTTTCTTCTTTCACTCCCTCCTTTATCCCTTCCCTTACGGCGTGGGTCAGGTGTCCACCGATATATGAGACAGATACTGCGCCATTTACTTTCCCCCAAAACCAAACATCATCATCATCATTATTATTATTATTATTATTATTATTATTATTATTATTATTATTATTATTATTATTATTATTATTATTATTATTATTATTAAGCTACGGTAACGCGATCAGACGGGAGAGAGGAGGATATTTTGATAAAGAATAAGATTTTGATAAGACTTGTTTGTTCTATTTTCGATGCTCTATGTTTCTATGATCAGTGTCGCCTACCGTCTTAGTCTAGACCGAAGATTCCTTTTCTAACGCGCTTAAACTTTTTTTTTTGCAGGTGTCGCGGTTCGTTGGTTTCGGCGTTATCGATTGCCTAGCGACCGGGTTTAAGGTTAGTGATGGTTTTACGTGATTCCTTTTACAGTCAGCGTTTTTTGAGACGACTTACAGCCGTATAAAATATTGCCTGCAGTACACTGCGGTGTGGTATGACCGCCAAGTGAAACAAACCACAGTGATTGCGTCACTTTCTTGCAAAACTGATATTAGCTCCAAAATGAAGAACTGACGGTCAACCGTGAGCAGTATCCAAGATATTTTGTGGGATACTGCTGGTGCGGTAGAATATGGGAAAGACTGTGCTGGAACTTGGGTTACGTACATCGCCCCCTAGGCGCAGTATATAAATGGAGAAAGATGTCTTTCTCTTCGTCCGGGCCCTGCTTCCGTGCTGTCCAGTCGGATTAAATATCAGACTACGGAGTTCTATTAACATGTCACGCATTCGCCCCGGAGACAGATGTAGGTCTGCGAACATCTAGAAGCTGCAGCACCGCACTGGTTGTTCACTAATCGCCATTTTGTTTTTGCTGTTGCACAAGTCCCACATCCACTTATGATTGTTATGATGGTTTTCTTTGCTTCTGTGCCTGCTGCAGGTCATGATGATGATGCGCCTGTTCGAATTGTACGACGACATGTCTCAGCACATTGCGATAATGACACTGATCGCCAAGAAACGACTGCAGGGGGGCACCGCGAGTCCCCGCACCCTAGCGGCGGCCTTCGGTACTGGGGCCTCACCTAAGGCACTGTCGGCCGCGACGTGACTCGGACGCTGGCCGCGTGTGAACGACGGCACGGTCGGAGCACGACTCGTTTCACTTCGCGGAGCATTTGAGAATTTCGCGACCAGCGCTGCTCGAAACGTAATAAACCGTCCTTCGCACGGGAATCTATGCGCTCCAAGCAGTGCTCAGGTTGTCGTGTATTCACTGCTCCATGCGACAAGTTACAACTACTAGCCTTGCATAGTTTAGGAATCTCCAGGGGGAAGTGAAACTCCACTGTACCGCGCAGTGTAATTTCCGGGTTGTGCTGGGAATTGGCTATGTTCACGACCTATAGGGGGCACCTTAATTGACCCAATATGGCGGAGCTACAGAGGACTGCTTCCTGGCTTAGCCCAAATGGAATCGTGCTTGTTTTAAGGTTCCACGACAAATTCCCGCTTATTTGTTGATTATAGAAACCTCGTGCGAGCCAGTCTCTTTGTTAGGGGGATTAAAGAAATTAACGCGAGAATGAAAAATCGCTCTCTGCTTTGAAAACTGCCAGCGTGAAGCAGGGACGTTAGGTGGTCGACGCTGGTGTTGGAGTGAGTTCGAAATTTATGACATCGCCCGCCGATGAAGAATCTTGTACAACGTATGAATGGCAAAACCAAAAGTTTTGGTGAGCAAGGCCCAGCGATTGTCACTTTGTAATGCTTCTTCGCACAAAACAAGCTATAAAAGCTTGCCAATCATAGCCGCTTGAATTTTGACTTCTCCCCCCTCTTGCACTTTTCCGTGCTCAGAACCTTTGATAACAAGGTGATACGTTGAATATGAATATAGATTAATTCTGTGCATAAGCGGAGGGAGAGAACAATGAGGTCACCTTTTTTTATCTTTCGAAGCAGTTAACCGCACCTTGTGCTCTTAGTACGTTCGTAAACAGTGGATCGAATGCATGTAGTGAATGTAAGCCCGATTTACCCAAATTCTTTTCAGGCGATTCTGTTCTATTCTTGCCATCCGCCCGTCTCTCTCAGAGATTCCAGCTACAGCCAGGCATATGGAGCAATTAGAACGCAAAATAAAATCAGATTGAATCAGAATGAAATATCATTACTCCCCCAATTTCCGTGGATTATAGGACATATCACCATGTACGCAACGGGTATTAAGGACAAATTACAGAAGCAGTCCTGTCCAAAACACTTGCGCTTGAAGAGTGCCCGTTAGACATGCGTGCTCAGCTATTCATAACAAACAGCGACGCGTATCTGCGTAGGCCTTTCTATTCCAGACAAATAATCTTTTTAGAGATACAGGGTGGGTGTCTGAAAATAACTGCTCTGTCATGGTCCTGCAATTAAGCTTTCCCATACAATGCGCAAACTTCTTGCTTCCGTGCTCTATTTGCATTGCTTGCACCAAGAAACTCGCGCAGCGACCCTTAGCGGCTCTTCTGTCTCGGTAGCGTGCAGACATTCATGCAATAACAATCCTAAGGTATATTTTACAGTAAGACTGACAACAACGCCTGAATATCCCAGCGAAGCACTCGGGCAACGGAGCAATTCCGAAGCAGCACAGGTAATCGGCACAATATTGGAATCGTATTGACAAAGGCCTGTCCTACAAATAACCACAGTGAAGCCACCCTATTCTAATATTGGGTCGATTACCTGTGCTGCTTAGGAAAGGACGCTATACCATTAGTAAGTATTCATTTCATCTGTGTTGGAAGCGTGTCACGTAACTTTTGCCATCGCAATGAAGTGTTGGCTATTCTGTAAACAGCCACTATTCTGCCTATTTCCAAAAATAATTATCCAGCTTTTCAGCCAGCTCCACTTTCCACCTACCAAGAGCAACATCCACCATGGATCATCTCATTCTGCCGCTATAAGCATGAGTTCGTGGATTCGATCCTGCTTGCGGCTGCAGGACTTCAATGAAGGCGACGGGCAAAAGCGCCCGTGTGCTAATTTTTAGTTCACGTTAATCAACTCCAGGTGGCCGAAATAATCCGTGCCCCACGGCACGTAGTGTTGTTCCAATTCGTAGAAGCCCATTAACACAACAATATACCCATTTGTAAAACTTTGCCTCGCAGCTAGTGCGTCCTGCGACGAAGCCTAACCTGTGGGAGCAGTTCTCTTTGCATTTTAATCACAAATAGGCTCGAAGTAAGAAAGGTTTGCGACAGGCCGCCTCCCGTGCCTTGCTCAGTCGCAATATGCAACTGATAAGATAAGCAGGGAGCTTGCCAGTGATACACCATTACTGGCTTAGGCAAGTTTCCGAGTCCGGAGTCTAGCTCGTGATCTCCAGCTTCGACACTGCTACGCAGTTTTCAAGAAAACAGATAAACAGGAACAGTCCCTGAGTACCAAGGCTCTTCTTTCCATGTGATTATCGAGCGGTTCACTCCATATCTTTCCCAAACATTTAATTGCGAAAGCAAATTGCTAAAGCGGGTCATTTTTCCGCAATTGTAAACGACCAGTTGTAGCTGCCTTCTGCGCACTGCTTTGGAGTTGTTTCCAAAGTACTTCAAACAAGGATATCCTCAATATGGCGACTTCCACCTGCACGCTTGGGTTTCTCTTATCAGTTCTACACCGCTAATGGCGTCATCAGGCCATCCCGCTCATTTAAGGCTCATCTTTTTTTTTTCGTTTCTAGTGATGGTAATAGTGTCCAGTAGATGCGCGGACGTGCAATAAGGGTGTTGTGCACGCACACATACCTCGATCATGCGTCGAGATTAGAGAGCTCATTTAAAAAGAAAAAAAAAACGTTTAACTCACACGAAGCTCATACATACTGCGCGTTTGCAACAGCTTGTGGAAACTGATAACTTGCTCTCGCTATGTGCGGGGAGTTCTCTTCAAGCGCTAATGAACCACGAGGAGTTAAACAATTTTCTCCGCTCGTTTGGGGAACGCCGCTTAACTGCCGTCCCGTCTGGAACGATAACGGCGTTGCTTGCGACTGATACGAGCGACCGCGCGTTTTTTTCAATTATTATTTAGCGCTCGATGTTTTTAGAAATGTCACCGACAAATCCGGGGGCAACTGGACGGAGAAAAAATAAGGTCGAGAAGGCTTGTGTTCTGGGCTCGCATTTCTGGAACGCACGCGAACAGCGGCAGGCGCGACGAACTGTTGAGTCGAAAACATGGTTCGCTATGAGAATGTGACGCTTAGAGTGACTGGGCTCACTGTGAGTAGGCATTTTTTCGACGGTTACTACGCCGTTTACGTAACGACAGTGTGCGGAAAGAACGGTTCTAATTTGCTCGACATTTCGATGTCCGAAACAATCGCGGCGCTAAATGAACAACGCAAGGATGAGTGGGCATAAAGGAACCAATACTTTTATGTTTGTGCACTAGTTATTTATGGGCAAGTCGCCTTAGATTTTTTTTTTTCACAGCTACTGTAACGCAGGGACGGATATACGTGGGGAAGGGGGGCGGGGCGGAGAGGTTGATCGCGCCCTTTCTCCCTATCGAGAATTCTTACACAAGAAAAACACGCTGAAACCTTTTTTTTTTTTCACAAAAATGTCCAAGCGAGAAACTATCAGAACGCTTAAGTCACCTTAAGAATATAGTGCGATAGCATTACATTTAACATCTGTCCCAGCTTCTGTAGCAACTTCTGCGTGTGTTTTCGTCAGTTTCTTTGCAATTGTCGGCCCGTCAACTGTCATATTAGGACTGCTAGCCGCAGTAGCATGTATCAGCTGCAGTAGCAGTGCCGAAATTTGCATATATCACATTTCTTTTTCTGATTTTGATTTCGATTAACTCTAGTCCATCATTTCCTTCTTATTCCCACTACTAATGCTTAATCAATCCACTAATTCATTTAAATCCATTTTGATCCGTCTACACTAATCACTATTATTACACTATGCATCAATTATGTACTTCGATCCATTTCCGAATTTGCCTTTTCTGGGTAGCGGCCTGTGATTGAATCATTTAGTGTCACGTGACCTTGTGATGCTATAGCTTTTTCGACCAATAAGCTAATTCCATGACTTTGGAAGGCCCGGGGTTATTCCTGATGTGAACTCTAATGCTATCTAGGTTGATATTTTGAAAGTATATAGTTGCTAACAACCCAGTGGGGCAGGTTGCGATGACGTGGCAATGTCACGTGATCTCTCTCCACCAATAATTAATTTAGCAGCCACCTGCCAGGATATGCAGGTTGCTCACAAACCAATGGTCAGGTTGCCACCTGCCACGGTGAGCAGACTGACGACGTCACAAGGTCATGTGACCTCTTTCGACCAAATGCAGGACAGCACCTTGCGCCTTCGATCCCTAAGCACGACTTTGGTGCCTGCAGCGTAGAATTGGCTGGAGGCTCTGAGAATTGAGGAAGACCATTCCTTACATTTTTCCCGCCAGCTTTCGCCGAAGCCTAGTTCGTGACAGCGAATTCACGACAACGTTCGTCCAAGAACTCATAATGACACTGTTTTTCTTCCCAAACCTTTTCATCGCAGATGTACCCTTTCGCGAGGGTGACAACGAAAAACGGAACGGTGACATTTGACGGCCTGGCGGGCTACATGCTCTCGCTTCTGCAACAGTCCATGGGATTCAGGTCGGCTGCGGCATCCTCCACAGAGAAATTTCGTGCTGGCTTATTATCACTAAGGGCATCTACACATTCATGTTTCCAGGCTGTCAGGAAACGACGCGAAAAAGAAATAATATTGATCAACTTTGCATATGTACAGATAGATAGATAAAGAGAAGAGGGAAAGGCAGGGAGGTTAACCAGAGCGAGGTGTTCCGGTGAAAACAGCTTTGCCAAAAGAAACTAGGCTTGACAGTTTGCTTCTAGGTCGTATATTGAAGCTATTATGCCAGCCCCCAAGCTCTAAATCTCTGTATGGTAAGGAGAACCTTTGTCGTCACCTTACAAGGACTTTTTGATATTTAGGGAAGCCATAAGGGCTCTACTATTCGAATGAGAAGCAATCCATGCAGCCTGGTTGCTTTCGGCAAATGCTGTACATAGCTCTCTATCTGCGTTAGTAGATTATTATTTAATATGATTTATTTATTGATACTGCGAGCCTTAACAGGCTCATACAGGAGCGGGGTCACAAGGGATACAAAGTAAATGTCAAATAAAAGCAAAAAAATGTGTTTTTGCAGAGGAAACAAAAAACGGAACATGTAGATAGCGCGCAGAAAACACAACAAAGCAGACACTGCTAATTGAGTGATAGAAGGAAAAGAAAAATGCGAGGCCGAAAAATCGCAGGAACAAGCACTGCAAACGCGAGCGATTCGATGGCTATCCGATACAAAATAAATGCGCGAACCAAATGTGTAAAGGAACAGTACGATTATCACAGGCGGACCTGTTCTTCGGAATTAATGCTTACTGTTCTGTTGAAAACGTGCACACCAAAACTAAGGATGCTCGTGTATGCGCTTCAAAACGTATTAGGAGACCAATCCAAGCAAAGTTAAAAAAAAAGGGCTGTGAGAAAATTTTGACCTAACATGTACGAATAATGCACTGAGGTCTCAAGCGCTTTCACGCCTTGCGTATTTCATACATTGCATTTAGTACGGCCTACAAAGGCAGTGACCCTTACACAATTTACTTGATCTACCTGTTCTAAAACCCGCTTTGCCCTCAAACAATAAAGCTATGCAGTGAAGCCATACTTTTCTGTATGCGAGAAAGACGGTCGGTTTGGGACGTAATAGTCTTTACTGAATATAGAGTAGATTTCCATCGCTCGACTGTACTCTTCGGTCATGCTTGTGTGAACGCAGGGTGGACCCGCGGCTTCCCCCGGACACTGTCTGGGCTGGCCGCAACGCCCAGGGCGCCTGGGCGGGGCAGCTGGGGATGGTCTACCGAAATGTGAGACTTATTCGCCTTCCTGACGCCCGAAGCAGACGCGTAGCCTGCTGCTTATCTTGTAACCAACATAAGCTCAAAGTGCACTGCGCATTGCAGGGAATATATGAAATTTTATTCTGTACTGAGCTCGTAATTCCCAAGATGAACGTGTTTCTTCTACAATCTACTCCATGCGTCAAAATTTCAGTGCCGGAGGGACAGAACAATATAGATTAAAAATGCGGTCTTTTTTTATCAACAAGAAATCCAGTCAGTGTCGGCTATGCATGACTTGCGTCTGCCACTAGAGTGTATCACAAGACGTATCGTTCGTGTTCAGGTGTTGTTCAAGTGAGCCCCTGAAATAATACCGCAAAGACACGTTTTTAAGCAAACGTCATTTCCAGGTGGTGGGAGGCCTTAGCAGAAGCCATACAGTAATGTATAAGCTGAAGCTTATGTCAGTAAATTTATGGCTCATTACATAAATAATGGATTCACGCTAGCGCTCACGCGGCGTGTGCGCTAGCCTGGTCAGCGCTAGCATAGACAGTGATACGGCAGATGATGTTTCGATCAGTTTAGTCGTAACGTACGAGCATCCTCGCATACCAGGCCTCTTATTTGCTCAAGCCGTCGGACGCTTCCCTCGAGCTATACAGCCTAGAAGGGCGCACTGGAAAAGGCTATCTACTTGTAATTACCGTTCTGCTAAACTGCTCGCTAAAAGGGAGCTTCCATTTTGATTTGCTGCCGCAGCTTCTCTATTATAATTTCGCACGCACACAGAGCAGGCTCATGCAATGGTGCATTGACCTGCTTTCACTGGAAGCGTCATGTTCGGTCAATAAACGCTGAAATCTGCAACCAGAGGTTGTATGAATTCATGAGCCTACAGATAGTGGCAACGTACCGCATGCTGCTACCAATGTCTTCATTCTCGAGTGCTACCCGGGATGCACTCTCACTGTATACTGACTCTAATAGATAAGAGTTAGTTATCCCAGAGTGCCTCGCTTGCATGGGCTTCGGAGCGGAACGATGTTCTTGCCCAGGCGTTTTCGCGATGCGAGGCTTTTATTTTACGCATGACTACCAGAATAAGGCATATATCCCTCCCATATATTTCCTGCTTACACTGATGCAAATCTCACGAATTGTGTTCTGAGGAGCCATGCTCTCTTGTGTGAACAGTAGCCTGCATTTCGTATTTCAGAGAGCGATCGCGAGCCTTCATACGCTGATAAATGCCCGCACTTAAGTTCAGAGACTAGTTTTAGCGCGTCCTGTTCAAAATAGCAATGACAGCCGTGCACTTACCATCTCGTGGTCGCACAGGAGGCTGACCTGGCCATCGGTCCCGCCACGCCGACCGAGGAGAGGTTCACGGTTGGCCACGCCCTGCCAAACTACTTCGACACAATCGCTTGCCACGTGGCCGGAAGACTGGTCAGCCACGTCTCGAACGTGGCTGGCCACATCGGCGGCTTCGACACGCAGGTCGTGTTTCTCGCCACTAAAAAAAAAAAAATATAGTTTGCTTCATTCACTAGGGTAGCCCAAGACGAAAACGAATGCATGAATTGGGCATTTCTCGCGTTTTATGGTGACCGTTGGTTATTTCAGGAATATTGCCTCGAATCTTTGTGCTGTTCGTTTGTTCACGCTCAAAGCCACCTGAACGCGGCGTTATCGTTTTGTTTGCGACGCGAGATGCGACTGGACTTATCTCGATTGATCTCGGCCACGCGCAACTGTTTCCACATTTTTTTTTTTTTCAGATTGTTGCAGTCGCTACTGGCCCCTTATCTCGAAGTTTCCTTGCCAGCTTTGGGCCGCCGCGGTGGCTGAGTGGTTATGGCGCTCGGCTGCAGCTGGCCCGAAAGACGCGGGTTCGATCCCGGCCGCGGCGGTCGAATTTCGATGGAGGCGAAATTCTAGAGCCGTGTGTATTGTGCGATGTCAGTGCACGTTAAAGAACCCCAGGTGGTCGAAACTTCCGGAGCCCTCCACAACGGCGTCCCTCATAGCCTGAGTCGCTTTGGGACGTTAAACCCCCGTAAACCAAACCAAACCAAACCTTGCCAGCTTTAAATTGAGAGCGGCCACGAACGGCAAGCACTTTGTTCGACGAACGTCGAGCACGCTTGTTGCTTTCGCCGCCGCCGACTCATTCAGTTCATTGTAGGCGCAAGTCGGCCCCAATAAGCAGTTTCATCTCGAAGCCTTCTTTTGCCGTCTACCTCACTGGCTCACTGCCTGGACTGCTGTGAACACTTACCTGACAATATTCAACCATCGCGCACGAATAAATTTCGAAGCTTTCTTTTCAACATAGTTGACCTGGGCACTCTGTCTTGCTTGGAGGCCATGTTACACCCTCCTTGCCACCAAGTTCCAGTTTTGAGAATATGCTTCGTGTCGATTGTGAAGCAAACTCGAACGCACAATGCCTTTTCATCCGTCATTGCAAAATTTTTCTAAAGCAACTCACTGGAGACCGTGAGCCCGTCCGAGTGGTCTGTTATTATAGTGAAGCACGTCTTTTAACTGCAGAGGGTTTTTTTGTTGTTGTTTCGTTTCCTCTCTATCTGGGGTGTATGGCAAACTTGGTCTAAGCTAGGGATCGCTTCTCCTGCTCAAGTAATACGCATCATTACACGCTATATAATTATTTTGGCATTAGGTATAGTTCGTTTATATGTGTTTTTACTCATTCATGCTTAATAGAAATGGCTCTGTGTTTGGCGAATCTACGCAGACGACGTGTGCAATTAGGCTTTGTGCATTTTTGTATTAGTCTGGTATAGCGTCTAACTCCTGCCAGCTCGAAAAGCCGAAATGCGGCCACAAGTTTTTTTGTTTTTTTTTACATGCAGCAAGACATGATTTTTTTGCTACAAATCGTACTTTCTTTCTGCTGCAAATGAAAAATCTGGTACAAAATTGCATTTTTCTTGTTTTAAACAATCAAATTGTTGCTACAAATTGCAATTTAGTGGGTTAAAAAAGCTGCTACAAGAAAGCTGTCGTCAGTTCTGCCTCTTCTTTCGTTAAATCCCCAGCAGCCCTGCGCCATGGCGCAAAGCTGGTCGGATTGTGGCCGCTTTTAGATCAGCTGCCGAATGACGCGCACTCGCACTGACAGCGGTGCAAGGCCTGGCTCTAGCGTCATCCAGCGCCGCGCGTTAGAATAGCTTCGGTTGGCCAAATAACGCGACGCAATGGCATCTGCTCACACACAGCAGGCGTATCTCGTGTCGCGGCTTTATGAGTTGCAAGTCACGTATAAGACCGCTCACTGCAGGACAGGTTTTCACGTTCGGGTTAACCGTTTATTAAAGACAAGTAGCATTTTACAGATTACCTTAAGCTCTTGCATATTTTATTTTCTTCGGCAGTAATATGTGCAGCCTTTTTGCCTTTTTTGTCTCTGATAATTTCTTTTGCCCTATAACTTTCTACAAAGTGGCACTTGCTTTAAATATCTGTTCGGTTCTACCGCAGATATGGGTCATCATAGCTGGAATCCTGCTTTTTCTGAGCGTGGTGTTGTCACTCTACGAGCGGTGGAAGACTCTCAAGAGTTTCGCGAGTTTGTTCTACAGCTACGTTTTTGAGCTCCTTGGAAACCTGCTCATCGAAGGTAAAGAACAACAGTTACGGCACACGTTCTGAGAGCCGATAGTTCTGCTTCCGCTCAATTCCACCAGTCTCCGGAGCAGATGCGCAATAGAACTTGTAATTAGCTCTCGGTTCAGCCACTCATTCAGAAAACCAGAGAGCATTCACTGAACTTCTATTAATCGTGCTTGGGATTGCGAGCGGGGCACGCACTTTCTAACGAGCAGCATTAGATGAGGATCTGGGATTTATTTCCTCACTCTGCATCGTGCAGTGAGCAGTGACCCCCGCATGTTATCCTGACGTAGACGTGCATATTTGTCGAAGCCTCTGTCCCGCACTGAGACATCACCACCCTCTTTTGGTCTTTAGTTGGCTTGCAGTTAGTCTACATGCACCACTTCTCCCCTTTGGTGTGTTCTACTGACTGGATCCCGCCTTCTGTGTGACCTAACCGCACAGAGTCGTGTGAGAAGTGTTGTCATAGTGAATGTCATGAGATGCCGTGCCGTAAGCTTTGTTCCTCTTGGCATCCTCCCACTCGCAGCTTCACATCGGTCCCACGATGACCCTCACATGCGCACAGTGATTGCCTTCTGGTGGATGATGCTGATCGTGCTGATGAACACCTTCACGGGCCACATGAAGGCCAGCATGACCGTCCAGGAAGAACTGCCCCGCATCGACACCATCCAGGACATCATCGACCACCGCGGCGTCACCCCCGTCGTCATCAGGGGCAGCACGTTCGACGAAATATTCAGGGTGCGTACGCTGTCTGGCGATTTATTGAGCGGGAGACAGTTACTGGGCTGCTGCTTACAGCTAATCAACGCCCGTGGGCACCGTCGAACGCGTTTCCTTAGCGGAGCGCAAAGAATCATTAACGAGGCGTACAGTGTCATCCGAGTGTCGAACTAACGACCCTGCAGCGGCTTCTGACGAAACGATGCCGCGAAGCTGGCGATTATACGTGCATACGCGCGAAGTGCGTGCCGTTTTCAGTCTGTTTTGTCGTCCCGCTGTCACAGAGCGCTGTACAGCCGTTTGTTCAATACACAGGCGATGCTGTTAAATAACTAGCCAGGTGTACGTATTGTCCTTACCGCACTGCAAACTTTGATCACCAGGAAGCACCACACCTGTGATTTCATCGCACAAGGTTGTGATGAGCCGAAAGGTTTTGAAACCCCTGTACAGGCGTTTCTAACAATAATCATCCACAGAATATAATTTGAATTTAAGATTACGCCTGGTAGATACTATTGTTACTGAAGGCAAGCTTAGCGCAATCATCCGCCTCAGCAATAGTTACATAAATGTTTGGTCAAGAAAAGCTGCACAAGATGTCTCCAGTTTCACTGCGTCTATGTCGACCGTGGCTGTCATCGCTGCCTAACGACCACAGCGACCCGTTTACGTCAGTCCTGAATTCCCCGTTGCCCCTTGTGGTCTCCGTTTGTTGTGATCTTCGAATAGAGCGCTTCGGGTCTTTGGGAATCTTTTGGGCGCGCAGGTGTCCAACCGGCGCGACCACCAGCTGGTGTGGAACCGAGCTCTGCAGCGTCGCACCGTGCTCTCGGGACGCGAGATCTTCGTCAAGTCCATGTTCGACGACGTGCTCGAGGGCCGCAAGGTCATCTTCCTGGACACGCTGCTGTTCCACTACTGGGTGGGCCGCTTCTACCAGGGCCTGCCTCGCGGAGAGTTCTACCTGGCCAAGGAGGCCGTCCTCTACCCGTCCATGTGCATGTGGCTCAACCGCAACGTGGACCCCGTCGTCGCCAGGGCACTGCACGTTCGGTGGGCGCGCCGAGGAATTAACGCCGCACGCCCTACGTCTAGAGCACCGTTTAAGCATTGTGGTATTCCACAACATGACAGGCCAGCGATTTTATGGCTCAAGCTTTCGACGAAAGTCCCACAGCGTCCGAGTGGTCCAGAAATTGAGGACAGTCTTTTACTTTGTATTTCCGGAACAGAAAAGTACAATTATCTTCCTCCGCTCTTGGAGTCCGACCTAATCCCACACTTCAGAGCATATAGAGATCGTTTGTAAAGCATATACACATATAGTATCAGAGTGAGTGCATTATGAATAGGCATGCAGTATGAGGTCATTATCCTTGATGGAAAACAAAGTATCTTTGATGAAGGTGCTTTTATATTATGGAACTTCCGTAGTGGTCCAGACGTTACTGCGTTCGGCTGCTGAGCTCAAGGCCGCATGATTCTGTATTACATCAGTGCAATTTATAGAATTCAATAACAATAATAATAATTGGTTTTGGGGGAATGGAAATGGCGCAGTATCTGTCTCATATATCATTGGACACCTGAACCGCACCGTAAGGGAAGGGATAAAGGATGGAGTGAAAGAAGAAAGGAAGAGAGAGGTGCCGTAGTGGAGGGCTCCGGAATAATTTTGACCACCTGGGGATCTTTAAAGTGCAATGACATCGCACAGCACACGGGCGCCTTAGCGTTTTGCCTCCATAAAAACGCAGCCGCCGCGGTCGGGTTCGAACCCGGGAACTCCGGATCAGTAGTCTAGCGCCCTAACCACTGAGCCACCCCGGCGGGTGTTATTATTATTATTATTATTATTATTATTATTATTATTATTATTATTATTATTATTATTATTATTATTATTATTATTATTATTATTATTATGAGGCCGTCCTCGTTAGCCCAGATGCAGCTTCGAAGCGTTAAATCCATTTACCGTAATAATGAAGTGTCCGGCAAGGACTGCGAAGAGAATTGGCGAATGTTGCGAGAATAAAACTGAAGTAATACTCCTGGCGACCCTGTAATGCAAGCAGGAGTACATTTTAGTCTTCATAACAATATAACTAATTACGGTAGATCAATTAATCAGATTTGTAATCACTGCTGATGCCGCGAAAACTTGATTAAATATTCCTGAACCATCCATATAAATCACATTTGGCGCAAATTCTGAGCTTTCCTGAAAGTTTGTTTTACTTTTCTCTTTATTAAGTGCGGGGAGGGGGGGGGGGGGGGGGCGCGATATGCGATACACCCGCAGGCACGCGAGTTTTCTTCCACACGGTTATTGATAGCAAATTACAGTTTATAGAAATCGGGCCCCCTGGCAGCAGCCCCCGAGAGAGTGCCATTTGGTGCGGGATGTTAACAAACGGACATTCGCTGCAACAAGTATTTCAGTATTATTTTGTTTCCCTCGGAGAGCAGGAAACAATAATTTTCACGATATTGCTAACATCATTGCAATCGATCAGTGTGACTTTCTGTCAAGGTTTATAAATTCCCATAATCCTGCCGAGGTTCATAACTCAAGTATATGATTTGAAGTAACTAATCAGCTACCTAGCTATTTCATAATAGTACTCAATGTTTGTTTATAGCTTGGTTTTTATTACTTGGCACACCGCCACGTATGGTCACTATATACTATTCAGTGACCATCAAAGAAGTGAAAATAGTGCTCAAAGCGCAGTCACTTAAAGGTGCTAAAAGAACGGAAAATTTTGGCACAAACACGTGTACTGAATGTTACCAATTCACTGCACAAGCAGCCGAACATATTTGCCTTTCAATGAAGGATTTGAAGTTAGCGCAAACTGCAAAACTAGATCGCTGTAACAGGCTAAAAACGAGCTGACACAAATAAAGCAGAAGTTGGAAATTATTTTTGCGCTCATACGCCGGCGAGGGGTTTTTTCTGTGCACCTGCAATGATTTGTTCACGAAGTCGACAAGTGTGCTGTGCGATGTCAGTGCACGTTAAAGATCCCCAGGTGGTCGAAATTATTCCGGAGCCCTCCACTACGACACCTCTTTCTTCCTTTCTTCTTTCACTCGCCCTCCCCCTTTATCCCTTCCCTTACGGCGCGGTTTAGGTGTCCAACGATATATGAAACAGATACTGCGCCAATTTATTATTAAGTCCACAAGTGTGGAGATTCGATTATGTAACTTCCGGTGTGCTCCAAACTGCGCGAATTGGGAAAAAAATGGTTAGGTTTATTGATTTCTTTAGCGCTGCTATTTCTGTGCGATTAATTTAACAGGCCGGTACGGAAGTAGTCAGTATATAGGATGCCAAGTTTATATAAAACACAATTAAAAAAGGACATCCTGGTCTGACGCCCATCTTCTATGTTGTGTCTTACTTGTATCTTATCAAGCTGTAGAGTATCAACAACAGTTGCCACATAGTTCGGTGCATGAAAAACAAGATAATGTTAAATTGAAGCAGCCCTTCTTGAAACTAGTAATCTTAAGTAAATGCTTGTACAACCAGATCAGGATTATACAAGCGTAAGTATTCGGATCTGTGTCCTCGATTAACGAGTCAACAAAAAAAAAAAGCAGTAGCACGAGTTGAACAGGACTGCGAAGCCCGTCGGTCAGCTGTCGCTCTTTGCTCCCCACCGAAGCCATGTACACAAATGTTTGTACATTGATGCACGCGGCTAAGCCACCGAAATCAGGTTTGCGCACAAAACATTTTCAATACGCCAAGCACAACTCAAGCGAGGTAGCAGGACACAGTCGCAAGAATCAGGTTGCTACGTGCTCCCTGCGTTTTGGATGCAGGCTGCCTTGCGGGCTTCAGGAAAAAAAGGGGACAGATTTTGAAACTGAGAAATGCATTGGAACAACTGCGATGCAACAGGTCGGCTTGTCCCCCATATTCTTATCGGGACTCAGATCGAGACAGCCCACACAAGTTTTTTTTTTTTCTTCTGCGTCTCTATCTTTCTCTTCCCAGCTTAAAAGGACACGCGCGCTTACCGCAGCACGCCGGATTGCTAGAAAGAACGCCCACCAAAAAATAAAGTGCGCACGCACTAATATGCAGAAACACTGGAGGAAAGGAATTTACAGAGCGGAACAGCGCTTTGGTGCTGAAACCGGGTAGTCGGGTGGCCTTGATTTTTCTGGTCGAGCGAACTCTCACGCCGCTGCAGACCGGTGTGTGTGTGTGTGCTGAGCTTGTATCGGTTGAATGCGTCCGGACATCAGCGTGTGCTGGATTGGAGCGTATGCGTCTGAACCGGTTTTAACTTCCTTTTTTCTTTTTCGACAACATTCAAGGCGTGCAGCAACGCGTGCAACACCAAGTAGGAATATGTAAAGATTAGATAGGGCGACTCACTTTTTATTTACCTCCACCTTCAGTTCCCCTGCAGAAGGAGGAGTGGCGTTCCGTGGTGGGAGGAAAGTATTTCTTACACCGTCGCTCCATAGAAGCCGTCCGTTCGTCGGTCTGTGACAAGCTGCAGGAGGATTCGCATAATGCCGGGTGCCACACCCGATAGGAAGTTGAAAACGGACACGTGATTTCCGACGTCCGGATCATAGCAGGCTCCTCCCGTTTCAGGCTTCGCATTACATGTAACCGTTTGGGAGCTCTTAGATTATTGTTGATTCTGTCGACATCCGAGTGACAAAACCAGATTGTAGATTGACAGGTGCATAGTGCTTTATATTATACGAAATACAAGAGAAACTGACGCTGTAGTTTGCTGGAACAGTCATCATTTTAGTGCATCCACCACTGGAATAATGGGCAGTTCATGGATCGGTATAAACTCGGCTCCGATCGTCCTTGTGGCTTTGTATATTATTTTAGGGCAAAATTTTCAGTATAACAAAAATTGATAATTGATTTAATCCACCCTGAGCACGCCATATTTTCCTTTTGGCAATGATTGAGAAAGAACTTTGTTAGAAAAACAGACACGGGCGTATCCCCTAATGAGAGAGTGTGTGATCAATGCCAAAGTGAACTTTTCAGGGAACGCCTTCCTCGGCAGGCCCGGCCTCAATCTAGGGATTTCAGGGAAGCGAAACCCTATAAAACTCGGCGCCGAGCACGGTCGAGAAGCTCCCTCTCACCGAGACTCCCTTCTGCTAAGGCTTTCCCTTTTGCTGAGAGACACTCTCACTTGTTTGTGAATAGCTAGTATCAAAGTTTTCAATGTCTTTCTCGTAACCACGTCTCCGATCTGCCTTGTCTCTTCTCCGACCCGACTACGCTACCTGCAACCCAACAGCGGCATTTCGTCTTTATTTTTTAGCAATGATATTCGCGACCTAGGGCTGTGGATACGTGAAACACCAAAAAAGGCAGTGAAAGCTTTTCAGTAAACGATTCCAGCATGCAAAAATTTGACATCGATGGATAGTGTCAATCAGTAGATGCAATTAAGTCCTGTGCCATTCTATTCACGAAGTAGATATGGACTGTCAGTGTGACCATTCACCATCATAGTTTTTAAACCTTATTATCTGGGGACATTTTTCTGGCCCATTTTGTAGCTTGTTTCGATTCCTGGTGGCGCCAGGCTTGCGCTACAGATTGTGACTTTGCAGCATGCACTCCTTCACCTGACGTCCTTGCTTCTTACCGAAACCCTCTTGCCTCCTACCCTTGTACATCCCCTTTTCCTTTTCCTCCTGTGCTGGCTAGACAATGGGACACAACCTCCTTCTCTGGAGTGGTAAAGCCCGAAAATCATTCATTCATTTGGTGGAAATGTGCTCCTGACGCCTTGATCAAGCTTTGCCAAGTGAATTCAACCAGTCGGTCGCGCACTTGCCAAGCGGGAATAAGCGGCCACTCTCCATGCACTGGTACAGGAGCCGGTGGGTGGTCGAGTCCGGCATGGCGAGCCACTGGAAGAACCTGCTGGTCGAGCGGAGTCAGCGCAAGTCGAGGGGCGTCGGGAGTTCGACGCAGTCGGCGCAGTCCATGAGTAGCGCCAAGGCGCTGCAACTCCAGGACGTGGCCGCCGTCATGCAGCTCCTGGTGGCCGGCAGCTGTGTCGCCCTCTCGGTGCTCCTCATCGAGATGGCGCTGCGCAGGTGCTGCGGAAAGCGCGGCAGCCCCTGCTGCCGCAGCTCTGGCGGGGAGAGCCCGCCCCAGCGTCGCCAGACTCTGGCAGCCGGGAGGCGCGCCCGTTGGCGTCGCGGAGGACTTTGATGTCCATGGACCTGCCCGAATGCTTACTGCGCTATTTTCCTTCAGTTATAGTAGATGAAGGCTGCCTTCGTAGAACCGCTTTGTCATTGCTGTTATTTGCTTCTACGCCTGCAGGGATGCATAGCTAGCGCAGTATGCACAGGCAAGAAACAGTACGACTGCGTAGTATGCACAGTATGCAAGGATACGTATAGCGCGCTGGACGTTCAAACGTTCACAGGCCTGTCCAGAGCGTGCGGATGCCGCCCTCCAGTGTCCTTTGGTGAAATTATCGCTGCTTTTTAGGTTAGATATAACTTCTTGAATAATCAGAAGTAAGACACAGTTTATACGAAACTCCAAGCACGATGTGGCATTGTTTCTAGCCATATAGGTGACTCGTAGGCAATTCCAGCATAACGCGTAGTCCACCATTTTCTATACAAATGCGCGGAGAAGTGATTATGACTTCAAGACTAAGAGACAACACTTTCAGTTCTATTGACATAGTTCAGTCGTTGCAATATTAATGAAGCCGCACGGCAATGTCATGGTCGGTTCTGTCCTTGACTGTGAAAACTGATAGGATAATGCGTATTCGGTAATTGCTCTTGACATCAGGCTACGTGATTTCGAAAAAGATAATGAGCTCATTACGGGATGTTTTAATAAATGCCAACGCTTGCATGTTGGGAACCGTGCAAGAAGAAGCATGCCTAAGAAGTCGGGGGCAATTATTCACTTCGGGAGCGCGTACAGCGAGTTATCGCTGTCTTCCCACTACAAGCATGTCTTGAGCCGCTGCATCCTCGTGTACAAGAACTGGCAGAAAGTTAGTGAGAATCTGAGGCATATAAGTGGCTGCGGCGCCAGAAAAACCTGTGAAACACTGAACTTCCTCGAGCTTTTTCTTTAAGCAACTTCCCGTCAGTTATTTCTTGCAGCTCGAGCAATGCTCTCAGTGGTTACGTTTCCTTGAGGTTTGTTTGCAGACCCTGCTGCATGCCATAGCTGAAAATCGGTAGAAACAGTATTTGCCTTTAGTTTTCATCACTTTTCTTCCAGGTCGCTAGCAGTGCGCACACTCTGTAACCGCATACAAATGTTCTGCTTTAGATTATCTGCACCATGTGTACACACTATAGAAATAAAAGGTATGGCACCAAACCGCATATGTTTTAATTTTAAACGTTCTTCTGCTAGAAAATTCCATCGAGAGGAGAGGTTGCTATAGTGAATAGGAATATAGGTCGTTATTCTCGAAATGCTATCATAAACAGATAGACAAAAGAAAATTAAGCTATGCTTTATAAATCTCAAACACAGTCAAAAGTGACTGACACGTGTCTCGCAGCGCCAGCGCCACCTAACCCGACGCTGTTAAAGCGGTCAAAGCCCTTCTTCTACCAGCCTTTTCGTTCCATACTGGCCTTGTTCGATTATCCACTTCTGGCTGCCTGCGGGCCGCTCCCGGGTTGCCAGAGCGCGGAGCCAGGCGCTCGTTTTTCTCGGTTTGCTCCGCGAACTTCCGGTGACTGCGCACAACGCGTTCGTTCATCTCTGGCTCCGCGGTTTCGGGATGCCTGCGGGCAGCCAGACTCGCCAGGACGTTTAGGAGCTCGTTTCGCAGAAAATCCGGCGTCATCATCGGCGTCGGCGTCGACCATGAACGAAACAATTTGGAGAGGACACTTAAGCTCTTCCTTAAGGGTATGACGCGATAGCGTAATGTTTATTGTTTATTGTAATACCCACAGCGCCACAAGTGGCATTACAGTGGGGGGGAATAACACATCATACAAACGAAAAGAAAGGTAACAAAGTGCAGCACATACAATGCAACCATGATGCAACAGTAATACAGCCTAAAAACAGCATTCACAGAGATGAAGAGAATAAATCACCTGACGTAATTAATACCACCTCTTCAGAGAGCCGGTTCCAATCTCTTATAGGCCTAGGGAAAAAAGCATATTTGTACATCTCTGATTTACAGTTAATTTCCTTAACTTTTAATCGATGGTCACGACGTAGCGAAATATAGTTTGGTGAATGGATGTACAGGTCACGGTTTATGCCAGTATTGGAATAGTAAATACTATGAAAAAATTTTAACCTCAAACAATATCTACGTTTTTCAAGCGTCTTCCATCCCAGCGAGTTTTTTGCACGTGAAACGCTAAAGCTCCTGGTATAGTTGTTAAATATATATCGGATACCCAAGTTTTGTACCCTCTCAAGTTTATCTATATCCGTTTTATGCCAAGGGGTTGATTCCCATTCTCAAATTTACATTCGTAGATTCCAGGGAGTCCTCATACCCCTCCTAGCGCAGTGGTGCAGCGGCTAAGCGATGCGCCACTGCCCTGCGATGGCAGGTGCTCCCGGCGGTGGGCCTTGTGTGGCCCAGGTTGCTCATCCCGAGCGACCAATCATTTACTTAACCTCCACCTCCCAAGGCGAGCAGGTTGTGATGGCGCCGCAAGGTCACGGGACATAGGTGGCCAATCTGTCCGCGACTTTTCACTCACAACGTCGACACCGGATTATCTGGCGAACGGGGCTTCAACGCTATCGCGTTTAAATCCCCAAAGAAGCAGCCTAGAGAGCAGATGGCCTACCTAGGTCGCGTGACTTTCTCACATCATCCCAACCTGCCCTCCGGATTATGAGCGAATTGCGCGCCGTGGCAGGTGGCTGTTAATTTAATGATTGGTTGCGAGATTTTGCTCGGGTAGAGCAAACTGGGTCACACAAGCCCCACCGCTGGGAGCACCTGCCATCGCAGGGCAGTGGCGCATCGCTTATCCGCTGCGTCACTGCGCCAGGAGTGGTATGAGGACTCCCATGTATCTATGAGTGTAACGTAGAGAATGATCAATTCTGCGTATATGGGAATTGACTCATTAAACTTCCGCGTCTTACCCTTAAGGCGGAGCTTGAGGGTCCCCCGTAATATTTTGTCCTGGTAGTGTTCAGGCAACTAGCAGTCGACGGAGAAGTGGTATTGAAGTGGGGAGCGCGCGTGGCCCTTTTATATGGACTAGAAGAACTGCAGTTCTTCATGCGAAGCCTTGTTCAATCTCTATAGCGCGACGCAGGCGCTCTCTTCGAATAGACCGCGGTGCACATCGCCTTCGTCCCCTGAATCCACGGAGCTGTGCTGACGTGTCTCGCATGGGCTCCCGCCTCGAAGCCACTTTTCGGCAGAAAGAGTCAGCCTTCGGGCTCGAATATTTTGGACGACATCCGGGCCATTGTCCAGTGCCTGCTGCAGCCGGATTTTGCCAATCTACGGACACCTAGGCATATTGCCGGCTGACTGCCGGCCTAGCCATCGAGCTCGACCTAGCTCGTCACCTCTCCGCCGGGAACTGAGCGCCCAGGGACCCGCACAGATGGAGTACGCCGTGGAAGGCGAGAAAATATCACCGTCGGAGCTCGAGGCCGGAAAATGGGAAACCATTCTTCGTTACCGCGACCGACAACGAGGCCTGAAGAATAAAGGGCCCGCAACAACCGACGACGAGCCTGCGCAGGGGCACGGCCAAGGCAAGTCTAATTCCAATTTTCCATCGCGAAAGAACGGGAAGAAGCTATTTGCACTCAGCAAGAAAGCCCTTCTCCCGCGCTTACCGACCGACGACTACAAAATCGTCTGCCGACCACAAGGTTGGAATCTGAGGGACTTTGCGCCCGGACTACTACTCTTCTGCGCCTGCGAGGTGGCCAGGCTGCCGTATGATACGGTGAAGAATGAAGACATTATCAGAGTCAATACGGCCAACAACACCTTTACGCTATGCACGCCCGATCGTCAACGGGCGACTGCATACGCCAATATTGAAAAACTGAACCTCCAAGATCAAACCTACAACGTAACGTCGTACGTGGCGGCGCCCGAAGACTCGGTAAAAGGGGTCATTTACAACGCCTACGCGGGAGACTCGCCCGAAGCGGTTCGCCAAGGCTTCGGAAACCGAAACGAAGGAATAGAAGTTGTGGATGCCCGAAGGATCGGGAAATCCAGAACAATACAAATCACCTTTTTTGGAAAGAAGCTACCCAGCCAAGTAATCTATCAGTGCGGCGTCTTTCGGGTCCACCCCTTCAGGGAGCAACATGAGGTATGCTACAACTGCAGGAGAGTAGGACACCGGGCCGATGTCTGCTACAAACCTACAACGAACCTTTGCCGCCGCTGCGGAGAAAATCACTCGCCTCCACCTGAGGGAGAACAGCCAACCTGCCAACCCGTATGCATCGTCTGCAACGGGGGCCACAACACAGGCAGCCGGAACTGCAAATTCCGGCTGATCAACAAGAACAAAGAAGGAACGCCCCATGGCAACCAGACACCCAAGCAAGGGGACAACGACTCATCACTACACGGACACCAGTCTAGGCCCAGGAAGAAGGAACACGGTGCTACCGGAAAAGGAGGAAGCCACAGCCGGAACAACTCCAGCTCCTTCCCGCCCCTGGGGAACCCTGCAGGGAAAGACAAGAGGAGCTCAAGCCGCGGACGCAGCGATAGCCGCTCCAATAAAAAGGTGAGCTGGCCAGCAGAGGCCTCCCAATCTATTGACGCTCGAGAGAAGGAGTTTCAGATCCAACTACAATCCCGAGACAGAGAAATTGCCAGCCTTAAAAAAGAGTTGGCTGACATTAAACGCCTGTTACAAGCGCATCAGGTACAGAATGCCACTGCGGCTAGAATGCCACCCACCGCGTCCCAGGATTCGACCAATAATGCGATGGAAACAGACGCTATTTGCCACACTCCCTCCAACGCGTCCCAGTCTTCAGCCCATAACGCGACGGACACAGACGCCAGAATAGCAACTAAAAGACCGCATCCTACAAAAGAAGGCGAGGAATCCAAAAGAAAGGCCGAGGCTTCGGAATCCGACACCCCGCAGCCGTCAAAAGCGCCTACCAAACTCAGGGCAGACATCAATACTCTGTCAGAGAGAACTAGTGCTATATCAACAGAACAAGCTACCTTCCAAGGCCTCGTTACTACCAAATTTGCAGAGATAGATATTCGCTTTGCAACACTAGAGGGACAGGTATCCCAAATAGCCACCTGCATGCAGCAAATAATGGATAGGCTTACAACTATCGAGGCCCGCCTGCCCCCCACCGTGGATCTGTCCACGACGCCACAACCATCTATAACCCAACATGGCACCACGCCAAAAATTTGAAATTTGGCAATGGAACTGCAGAGGCTTCCGCCGCAAGCGGGCCCACTTGCAGCTCCACATCCAACAAGCACCGTCTGTTCCAACCCCAGACGTGATTGCATTGCAAGAAGCTAGCGGCAGGGCTACACTGCCAGGCTATAAAGCATATCTGCCACCTCATTATGATACTAGTAACGCAGCCGGCTCCTTCACAGCCACTCTGGTGCATAGAAATATCACCGCAATTCAACATTTTATAAATGATTCGGAAGAAGATTACACCCTACTTGAAATAGTACCAAGGCAAAAAGGAGGCTCAAATCTCTTCATCCTTAATGTATACAACCCTCCCAGAAACAAAGGCAATGGACTCCCACACTTGTTGATAAACACAGTAAAGCTGGCTGCTAGGGCTCAACTATTAATTGTGGGAGACTTCAACGCTCAACACCCAGCATGGGGATATACCAAAGCAACTCCGAAAGGGAACCTGCTCTGGCAAATCATACAGTCACTAGGGCTCACAACGCTAAACAACCCGAGCGACCACACACGCATGGGTAACAGTGTATGTGTAGACACATCTCCAGACTTATCCCTCTCTAAAAACGTCAAGGACGCAAAGTGGGTCAACACCGGGCAAAACCTTGGCAGTGATCACTTCATCCTTAGCATCACGTTCCCCACGACAAAACTTAAAAACAAAGCAAAAGAAATACGAACCACGGATTGGGACAAGTTCAGGCAACTTCGCGACAAAACAGCTCCAAAGGAGATCTCTAACCTTAGCGACTGGGTTATCGCCCTGAATGAGGATGTCAGCTCCACTAGCGTTGTGGTGCCAGTTGAGAAGGAGGAGCAGATTGCAGACTCAAAACTGTTACACCTGTGGCAGGCACAAAAAGGCCTCCAAAAACGCTGGAAGCAGCAAAAACACAACAAGCGACTACGCAAAAAGATTGCTGAAATCGAGAGGCGAATCGAGGAACATACACTTACTCTCCAAACACAACAATGGAACCAAATATGTGAAAGCGTCAATGGACAGCTCGGAAATAAGAAGACATGGCATCTTCTAAGACACCTGCTCGATCCAGAACAAACACGTCCCGTGCAACAAAGTCAACTGTACAGACTCATACATAAATATGAGGGTACAACTGAAGACCTAATCAAAGAGCTAGCAGAACGTTATCTAAACACGGATGATAGTACCACACAACCAGACTACCGGGGGACTCCTAATCCAAATTTAGACGCAGACATCACAGACGCAGAGGTCTGGTACGCAATTGGAAAACTGCGGACAACATCTGCGGCAGGACCAGACAAAGTTACAAATAAGACTCTCAGGAACTTAGACGCAACGTCGATCGCGGCGGTTACAGACCTTATGAACAAATACTGGCATGCAGGCAACATACCACCAGAGTGGAAACACGCGAAAATCACTTTTATTCCTAAAGCGGGTAAGAAACTCAGCACTGAGAATCTACGGCCAATTTCATTAACTTCATGCCTAGGCAAACTCATGGAGCATGTCATCCTCAATAGGCTCCAAAACTATGCGGAGGACATGAACCTCCTACCTGAAACAATGTTAGGATTCAGGGCCCAACTATCTACCCAGGACATTCTCTTGCAGCTTAACAAGGACATAATTGAAGCTGACGAGGGAACAGGAACGAAAGCAATATTGGGTTTAGACCTTGTTAAAGCTTTCGACAACGTCACCCACAAAGCCATCTTGACAAACTTGTCAGAAATCAACCCCGGAGAAAGGACGTACAACTACATCCGATCCTTCCTCACTAACAGAACAGCAGTGATAACGGTCGGAACAATAGAGTCTGCCCCAATCAAACTAGGAAGTAAAGGAACGCCACAGGGCTCCGTCCTGTCCCCTTTCCTTTTTAACCTCTCCCTCATCAAAATTCCCCCCAAACTGGCACAAATACCAGACCTACATCACACGTTCTATGCAGATGACATCACACTTTGGGTAACCAAAGGATGCGAAGGCTACATAGAAGACACACTCCAAGCAGCAGTGGACATCATCGAGGCATGCGCATGGGATTCTGGCCTCACTTGTTCTGAGCAAAAATCTGAACTCTTCGTGATCCGTCGTAAACAAAGCGGTAGGCGTACCACGACATCCCCCCCGCAAATAAACGTCTATGTTAATGGACGATCTGTCAAAGAGGTACAGACCATGAGAATACTGGGGTTGTATTTACAAACAAATGGAAAAAATACTGACACACTCACTAAGCTAAAACGCACGGTAGAAGCGACGGCGCGATTACTCCGCCGCATAGCTAACCGCAGACAAGGGGTGAGGGAAAGAGATTTATGCCGCCTAGTGCAGGCCTTTGCGCTGAGCAGGATACTCTATGCCACCCCTTATCTGAAATTTTCGAAAGCAGAAAAGGACAAATTGGATAGCATGATACGGCAGGCCTATAAGGCTGCGTTAGGACTCCCACTAAATGCCTCAACCGAAAGGCTTATGAGGTTAGGAATACATAACACCTACAATGAACTGAAAGAAGCCCATTTAATGGCTCAAACAGCGCGATTAGCCAATTCCAGAACTGGCAGGAGTATTCTTACCAGGCTCGGAATTAACTTTCAACCTACGAATAACGATGCTAAAGTAGACTTACCCCGCGCCTATAGGACGGCCCTACTAATCAAACCACTCCCCAAAAACATGCACCCCTTACACCATGAGGGTAGAAGACAAGCACGAGCCAAAGCCTTGTATAAGAAATACAGACAGTGTGCTACAACACTTTATGTAGATGCGGCAGAATACAAAAATACCAATGCCTTTGCAGTTGTGGTTGTGAACGAGAATGGTGACCACATCGTCTCGGCGACAATCAAAACGAAATCCTCTGAAACGGCAGAAGAGGCGGCTATAGCCCTCGCCCTAGCACATACCCAAGGGAGCATCATCCTCAGCGATTTCAAAATGGGTATCAATAATTTCGCTAAAGGGCGAATTACAAACACCTCCCTTAGAATCCTTAACGCAACCAAATTCTCACCAAATTATTCCGAATTGATATGGGTCCCAGCCCATTCGGGGAATCCGGGGAACGAGGCAGCCCACAATAAAGCCCGAGGTTTCGTCGACCGGGCAGTGGATGAGTCTGGCTCCCTGAATTTCACGAAGGACTCAATGATCACATATCATGATCTCACCAATCATTTTAAACTAGAGAGGAGAATTTTCCCCCCTCCAGACAAAAGCCTTACTAAAGAACAAGAGGTTACGTGGCGTCGTCTACAGACGAGATCGATACGCACCCCATCACTCCTCGCGCACATTTATCCAGATCTTTACAACCCAAACTGCCAACACTGTGGCCAACGTGCTACCTACGATCACATCCTGTGGGACTGCAAAATAGAGCCACCTCCGGGTGATCTAGTTACAGCCCCTTCTCTCGAGCGGTGGGAGACCGTGCTGGCTAGCTCTGACCCCAGAACGCAAGTTTTGGCGGTGGAGTGGGCTGACAAAGTCGTCGAGGGCTATGTACTCTCGACCACTTAACGCGACTTCTTGCCAAGCTCTTCCCGGCGAATAAAATGTTTTACAATCAACAATCTTCGTCCCCTGCAATGACGCCTTTTGCGATAATTTTTAATAATAATAATTGTTTTTCGGGAAACAAAATGGCGCAGTATCTGTCTCATATATCGTTGGAAACCTGAACCGCGCCGTAAGGGAAGGGATAAAGGAGGTAGTGAAAGAAGAAAGGAAGAAAGAGGTGCCGTAGTGGAGGGCCCCGGAATAATTTCGACCACCTGGGGATCTTTAACGTGCACTGACATCGCACAGTACACGGGCGCCTTAGCGTTCTGCCTCCATAAAAACGCAGCCGCGGCGGCTGCGTTTTTATGGAGGCAGAACGCTGAGGCGCCTGTGTGCCGATAATTTTACAGTTTATATATTTATTGTGTGTGCGCGTGTGTGCGTGCGCGGGCGTGCGGGCCGGCGTGCGTGCATGCGCGCGAGTCTAAGAACTGCCACTACATTTTTAAGTTTGGTTGGATGTCACTTGGGACTCCACGTATAATGTGTTGCGAGTTGCGCTTGAGAGAGCGCATATAAGCAGGTCATCAGTCGTAGTTTATTCCCAACGCTGAAACAAATCATTTTCAGCAACGCACGACCATCCCGACGTGCCAGGCACGAGGTTGGACGCTGGGGCAACCTCCTCACCGAACATCGGCCACATCCATGCGCGCATCCATCTCCACTTCGCGCGGGGTCAAAAACGCCAGGCTGGCCGCTTCTCATTGTTCTTTTCCGGACTCAAGGGTGCACCCCGACTGCAGTGGACGACGTATATAATAAAGGGAAGCTCATAACGGTTTACGGCAATGATGAAACGCTTCACCGGCGCTCTCAGACGTGCGTCGCTCGTCGGGGTTCTTAAAGGCTCGGGCAGATGGACCGCAACTGCTGGTGCGCACACACACATTGAAACACTGGAAGAGGGAGAGAAGGAAGTTAAAAGGGGAAGAGGAGGTCTGATAGGTTCTCTAGAAGAACCCTAGTTCTGGATGAGCGAGAGAACAAAACGCACGTGTCACGCGAGCAGGCAATAATGAAGACGCACGACTTGAATTGACGCCATATTTGGAGCTGACCTCAGGATGTGCGTTGGTGGCGTGTATCTTTTTGCTGCCGTTAAGTTCAAGAGGCCCGCATTGTGCTCGAAAAAACGAGCGACACGACGGCTTGACGGCCGACGGGGTCTGCACTCGCATTCGCCCCGGCATATCGTTTCATAGCGCCCCGCAGTAGCTCTCAGGTGGCCCGCAGGAGACTCATGCGTAAGCATATGGTAACTCATTTCAACAGAAAAAAAGGCAGACGCCGACCAGACGTTTTTGTCGAAACAGACGTCTCGGCTTCCGTACGGAAGCCTTGTTCAACAAGGCTTCCATACGGAACAAGGCTTCCAACAAGGCTTCCAACTTTGTTCCATACGGAACAAGGCTTCCATACGGAAACCTTGTTGAACAAGCCTTGTTGGAATCCTTGTTGAACAAGGCTTCCGTACAAGGCTTGTACGTCATTAAATGAACCAACGGTTGTGATCTTTGATACATGAGACACCATTTTATAAATATGCATTGCGGGAAAGCCAACTAAACTAGATTTCAAATGTATTTTTGATGTTTGATATTTGGAACCACATTGCAGATTAATGAAATTCAAAAGAATTCACCTTCAATGTTTGCGGCCAATCAATCTTACAATAACCTTGCCCCCTTCAGAAACAAAAAGTTCCTGTCTATTTTAACAGTCTATTATCCATATCAGGTACACAATGTACACCCTTCTGCAAAATTCAGCTCAAAAGACTGCACCGATATATCTTAACTTTAAAATAAAAGCTCTAAATGTTAAAAAATCGCCCTGCATACAAAACCCTTGAGCTCTAAAACGTCAACAGCGTCGGTCCTATAGTGTCGCCATAAAAGGCTGAAAAGGCCACGGAGGCAACCACTGAATTAACGGATGCCATGTTCAAATTTTAGGAAGCCATCGGGGTTAAGATCTTTAAATTGCGTGCAGAGTCTAACCAGTGCTCTTTTTTCAGCGGAGGAAAAAAGATTGAGCATGCCACATTACTTTTGTTCGGCTGTATCCCAGCGAAATAGTGTTCTATGATTGTTATTTCGCAAAAAGAACAAGGCGCATTGCGCTTTTTATTGCATCCCAAAACAGCAGGTACAAACTTTTAAAAATCGGTAACGCAAGCATTTGCTAAATATTTTAGTAAAAATAATCTGATAAAAGCACATCTGGAGCGAATCACGTGGCTTCTTTGAGAAGCGGCTCCAGGTCTTCTGGAGTCTTGCGATGGACGGTCACGTAGATGCACAACGCGCAGATCTGCAACGAAGAAAGTTTGAAATGGTGTATTTAGGCTCGACGGTATATTAATATCTGCAGGGCTAATGGAATATGCGTAAGGAATATAGGCAGGGAATAAGAAACTAGTAAAGATTATGCGAGACGACGAGATGCGGGGAGATTTCGCGCGATAGAGGTTAAGCGAGTTATTCGGAGCAAGTCGATAAGCATTCAGCATGTCGCCCGTGTCCAGTCAAAACTGTCAGTTAACAAACATTAAACCGGTCACAGTACTTGGTAGTCACAATATCAATATAAAGCTAACTGAGAACCTTCCGCAATTTCTCTCTTTATTGGAAGTGCTTTCATATGGTCCGAAGTTACTTAGATTATACAAAAAACAGTATCGTAAACAAATAAAAATGCAGAGGAGAATGTTCGTCATTCGTTACGGTGGCGTTGATCCCAGAAGAAAATAGTGATAATTTTAGGAAATAATATTCTATTACAACAATATTCAGACTTTCCTATGTTTTGATTCGTTAGTTCTTTTCCATTTGCATCCTAACAAGCCCGTCATTCTTATTCTTTTCTGCCCACAGTTACTTCGCTGACTCAATCCACCAGTTTGGCACAGCGTCAGATTACAGTCACAGCCATGGATTGAAAACTCCTTACATATTACTAGGGCATAAATTCATATGTCGCACCCGTACCCGGGCTTCGACATTTTGTCAAGTTTAGGACGTACTTGAACAAGTCAAGCTGTCGGGCCTGTTGGTGTTGCATCATATTGGTCAACAGCGCTTAGAGACACGGACAGAACACAAAAGACTACAACATAGGCGGCTATGTCCTCATGTTTGTTCTTTGTCCATGTTTAGGTTTATAGGGGTTTAACGTCCCAAAAGTGACTCAGGCTATGAGGGACGCCGTAGTGAAGGGCTCCGGAAATTTCGACCACCTGGGGTTCTGTAACGTGCACTGACATCGCACAGTACACGGGCCTCTAGAATTTCGCCTCCATCGAAATTCGACCGCCGCGGCCGGGATCGAACCCGCGTCTTTCGGGCCAGCAGCCGAGCGCCGTAACCACTGAGCCACCGCGGCGGCTCTTTGTCCATGTATATAAGCTCTGTTGACCAATATAATCTGATGTACACAGCTTATAAAGTACTCAGCGAGGCCTAGAATGCTGCTCCCTTGCCGCAAGTCCCACACTGTCGCAAGCTGGACAGTTACCACTTCTCATGAGAGCTTACGAGAAGGAGCTCGTTTCCCAGGAGTACCATGGTGCCCATCCGATAGCCGATGACTTCCAGAAGGTAGCCTCCCAATGTGGGTCCCACGAACGCTCTGCATGTAGTGACAAAAAGACAATTTCTACTGCGCACTCCTTTCTCATTTGTCTGTTTCTGTTTAGCTAAGGTAACAGCTCTGTAAAGCGGCTCTCTACCTGAAAGCTATGAGCCTACACTTTCCTGAATAAAAAGGGCGTCAGTTACGTACTCCCAGATTACGTGACACTTCGGAAGTCATGCGACAGCTGAGCAGCCACGCCAGCGCAACTAAAAGTTCGCGACGTTTCTCTAACATAACCCTGTCTTTACAAGAAATAAACACACGCCATTGCAAAATCACATAGCTGTAGCAAAGGAAACACAATGATTAAATTTTACGTGTGCACATTACGCACATGTATGGACGCATGCTTGGCATACACATTGCGTATTGCACTGTGTGCTGCTGCGCCCTATTGCACTGTGGTCAGGTATCCAGGAATTGGCCGATCGGTTCAGGATGCTATCTCTCACTCTATGCGTGAAAAATTACTTCACTAATTTTATGAACAGTCGGAAAGTGGCGAAGTGATCTAACTGTGCGGTATAGAGCGGTTTGCTGGCTTGGCCTGCTGCAACAACAGCACATGCTATTTAGTTAATCTTTTTTATAATTTTTAATATTTTATAATAAGATGGCGTGGCTATATCGTGCCGGCATTTTCCGGCTTTCTTACATCACTTCATCAATCACCTTGGTGAAAGGTGAAAAACTCCCCGAGGTGTCTCCGACGGCATACACGTATACGTTCAACATACAGTGAGACATTGGACAAACTCAAATGCAAGTAATGTGACTCCCGAGTTCCCGTACGTACCCCATTGAATGAGACACCGTGAACACGGAGGATACAAGGCCGTACGTAGACAGGTCGTCCGGAAATCCACGCTTTCTGAAACAGCGCAAAAATGAATTGCAGCCCGAGTTTTGTCGTTAACGATTATAATACAAAAGTTTCGATGGTGTGCACTGAAATGCAGTACGAGCAACATGTATACAACTCACGAGCACTCCCTGCAGTGAAAAAATCTTTAGTTACTGCAGCTGCTTGGAAAGACTGTTCACCTTCAACGCAGGCCTGCTGTGGAGCAGACATGAGAATAATTAAACGACTTCTGTAATTTCAAATATAATGGATAACTTTTCTGGTCTAGCAACTTTAGTGCAATGAATTACTTTCGGGCAGTAGTATCGCAGCAAAAGCAATTAATTACTGCAGAAGTTACTGCTATTAAAAAAGGCAGATATTGCCGACCACTGGCCGACCCCTGGTGTTGACTCCTTAAAGGTCGAGGCAGTATATGATTTGCTTCTGCGGGCTTTAAACAGTGTGAACAGCTTCGGACATGGGGTGCTTGGTTCACCGATAGAGCCGATAGGGCCACTCACAGGGTGTCCCGAAATGATCCGACGAACGAGGAGACAATGGTGCCTCCAGAGCCGAGGCCGAACAAAGCCAATGCCAGCATCACGCTCCAGATGGCCCTGCAAAGTCACCGAGATAAAGACCGGGACGCGAATTTTATTTTTCCATACCGTCTTTATCAAAAAGTTGGGAATGAGTGCTATATTAAGCTCTAAAGGCAGGAAAGGCAGGATGTCACACGTTAAACACACGCGATGCTCGCTGTCCACTTGGTTCGCGTGGTCTGGGCTGTATACATAGCATGAAAAGTTCCTAGCAGGCTCCTTCGTATTTCACGCCCATCGCTCGGCATACGCCATGCCCATTTCATAGCATGGTCAACGGTAGCGATATGTCTCAAGGCACAGCCGGACAAGTCAAGTGCAACAAAAGACTGTTGCAGGATTGAAGGGACCGAAGACAGAAAGGAAATGTAATTAGCCTTTGCTGGTAAGGGGATTTGACTTCTCGATTGTAAACTATAGACGCGTTCACCGGTCATTCGAGAGCATAGGAGTGGGGGGCTCACAAGAGAAAGCTACTCTATATCTACAGGTCGAGATTCTGCCTTGCTCTATATTTTGGAATGGACTATAATATTCTGCATGCAATGTTGCTCAGCGATACATAGTTAAACCTGGAATGAAGACGGCTAACCTGACATCTGCACATTAGGCTAAGCTTAAGGCGTTATTCATTGCGTTATTAAGTGAACGCTTTTCCCCTTGTATAAGTGTTCGCAAGTTAAGTAGTGGGATCTAGCCCCAAACTAAATGAAACATTTTTAATTGGCTCCCTACTATCATATTAAGATAGCCGCGACGACAGAAGAATAGACCCCTCTTTGCGGGGACCCAACAAGATCGCGGTCATTGGGGTACGCACGTAGGAAGGGGAATAAAAGGTGCCGGTCCGATTAGTACCAGGCAGCAACACAAGAGGATGCAGCCCAGAATGCCCAGTTCTTTCGTGCGGACCTGCAAGACAGAAGTTTCGCCGTCATCATCAAGTTCACAAAACTCACACGTTTACTGCAGGCCGGAAGTATGAAGCTAGTATAACAGACGGCGTGAAGCAAGTCAGAGCGACGCCTTTATGCTTGTCGAGGCCTGCGTTTTTTCTCACTCACAGAAGGCTGACAAAGCACGTATTCCACGACACCACGGCACGATAATGTCCTTTTCGGTAGGCTTAAAAAGGAAGTTGAGAAGGGTTAGGGAATGACTCCCCTGTAACCACCCTCGTGTACCACAGTAGCAAGCAAACATAGAGGCATGTTGGTTCACTTTTGGAATCGAATGATTAAAAATTGCTTTTCGCTATACCAGACTGCAGAAACAAGTGCCAACAATAAATGAGGGCGTAATTGAATGCACGCCACAAAAAGACAGTTATCCATGATAGTGAACTGTAGTGCTGAAAAGGCTTTTTGGCTAGTGGCGTCAACAACACTTACGAGGGTTACTGCTCAAGTGAAACTGTTCTCAGATATGGCCAAGGAGCTGGCCCAAAGCCTCATCTTTCGCATTCAGGTTCTAGGTTTTATGCAACGTGGTTTCATGCAGACAAACTTACGGCCCTTGCTTGCAACGTACAGAAATGAGGTATAAGAAACATGCTTACGGTCTTATCGGCTATCTTTCCCCAAATCCAAGCTGTGCAGGCGTACACGGTTCCGTTGAGCACAAACACAAGGCCCACCAGGTACGGCTCCAGGCTGAACTGCAGCATGCACATTGCTCACAAGATAAGCGACATTTTGCCGCCATGTGTCGGTACAAGAAACTCACGAAACGACAGTGCTCATTAATAGTTAATACTGAATACATTTGTGCATTCTAAGCGTTTGCAGATGCAGTTTAAGTAAAGGAAAGCAGGCATATCAGCGTGCCACCGAAGCAGTCTTCGGATCGTTTATGCGAGCACCCTACAGGCTTCTAGAAGCCATGAAGTTGTACACCGCGATAAATGGCGTCCTCATTTCACAGCAACAGCTAGAGTGCCACTAAAATTAGAGTGGTCCCACTTCACGAAGCGAAGGGTGCTCAGGTCAGGCGCATAGTTCCGACACATTGCGTTCATGTTTTCCAGAGCAGAGACTTACGTACCGCCGCCCGCAAATACAATACGAATGCTCGAGCGTGTGGCTTGGACTGACATCAGCACCGCAGAGCACAGGCCGCTGGGAACGAGACCATGCTGCACGGTCTGTTTGCGGCTACTGACGATAGCGGATAGCCTGCATCCACCCTAGCATGGTCTCAGACCCAGCGGCCAAAGCTCAGCGATGATAATGTCAGTCAAAAATACGCGCTCGAGCATTGGTGTTAAGTTTGCGCGCAGCGGTAGGTTTTTCTGTCACGCATATACCAGCCGCTAGCCCCTTTGCTCTGCTGACGTTGCTTGATATCGTACAGGATTAAAGCCAAATTGACTTGAGGTTTGCCACCCTGCTCTGACATGGCCTCGCGTGTGAAGCTTGCGTGTGAAGCCTGGCGTGTGTGAAAATATCCAAGAACATCGCGAGGAGGACGCTCACCTGCCTGAGATGAGGCTCGAGGATAGCAGCATTGTAGCCGATTATGACGAATGTGCAGAATACGCAGTACGCGTCCAGCAGAATGCCAGGGTTGCACCAGAACTTGATCATGTTTCCGGTTCTCTGGCCCGATTCGTCAGAGTCCTCTGTACGGCAAAACAGCAGAGAACCGCAGCATGAGTATAGAAGGGGGTTTGTTTACGCGGCGGGATACTACAATGGAAGCCGTTAACCTTAGCGACGCATCTGGTACAGATGGCGTCGAGAAAACGAAACACGACACGGAGGTCGAAGCGAACTGGCGATCTTCCTTGTGATATTCAAGAGGCACACTGTGTCTCAGAATGAGCGTGTCGGCTCCATATTTGTATGTTAACATATTTACTCACGGTGCTCAAGCGTGAGTAAAGATGCTCAACGGCTTGGAACGTGAAAGTGCTCAGGAGCAGGTCTGGTTGAAAGAGAATACCACTCACCTGTGGCTGGCAAAAGAAGATAAACAAGAGCGTTGCAGACGAGCATTAGCGAACCAATGCTCACGAACGGCAGCACGAAGCCACCGACCTGCAAGGCGGAGCAAAAAAGTTTTGGATCCTGTCATCATCGCGCACACACTGCAATCTTCCTTAGTAGACGCATTGTGTTTAAAGCAGTATCCGTTCTACTGTATAGAATTAATTCCTTGTAGTAGTAGCCTAGTATGTTTTCTTATTTATGTTTGAATTGTTCTGTCAATCACGTCTTACTTCCAACCAGTGGTCAGCGCGTTATTAACTATCCACCCAGACGGTTTTTGTGTTCATTTTACGAGAACGTTGACGACCTTGCAAGGTGCTCCGATGAGGCTTTGACAGCGGCCTGCTTAGCTGTTCTTGAGCGTGCAGCGATAAAGAATATAGTGAGGAGCGAGCATCTATAGTAAAGACTGCCGAGAACAGGCATCGCAGCAGAAATAAAACTGCAATCACAAGGCTTACAGACGCAGAGGAAGCTCGCCAGTTCTTTAACATCTCATGAAAGTAACCCACGTCCCGTCTAGCAGCCAGCATATAACTGAACATTGAGTACAGCACAAGAATCATTAGAAATACGTATGCATGAATAAAGAACCCTGTTTTAGCTTTACGGGCAAGTACGGCTTCCTACTGTGCGAACTTCGAAACCCCGTGTTAACGGCTAGCCTAAGCCACACAGACAAGATAGATTTAAAACAAAGTTTTAAAGAGGCTTGCTCTGAGCATCCCAACCGAAATTTGGGAGGCAGCATCCGTTTTCCCACTAGCGGAAGTCGTTAGGTAGGCCTATACATTAAGGCGTCTGCCTCAGCTCAAGAATAAAGTTACGTCCTTTGATATCGCGATTAATGTAACACAACGCCCATGGGCGTACAAAATAAAGCATGGAATCCAGACCGGACATGCGAATAACGCTGCAAAGCTTCGAAATACTGCACTGCAGCGCCACCAGTCAATGAAGAAACAATCAAATTCAAAAATAATTCGCATACTAACCTGATAGAGGCAGCCGCCGACCGAGGGACCAGCTACAAGACCGGCGCCGAATACAGTTTGCTGGATGGACTGTCAAGCATACAAGCGACACGGTAATGATTGGTCGATTTTTCTTTTAACGGCGTAGGAAAGCACATAAACCAAATATGAAGTATTTGGCGAAACGTAATGTACACGTGCTCCCGCGGCTTGAAAAGAAAAAAAGAATGCGCAAGGACTCGACAGCATCTTTTCTGTCAGCACAAGAATCATTTAAAAAATTTATTTTCTTTTTCTCTCAGATTCATCTATATTTATGAGCCGCTTGAGATAAACCTGGATGAGTTTTGTTTTGTGGTTTGGATCTGCACTAAACCGTGGCCAATTCCCCGCCGTGGGTATGTGCCATCGTATTTGAGGCAACAACAACAACAACGACCTTTTCTGCTCTCAACTAATGCCTTTGTTACCTTTCGTTATGCGTGGTACACGAAGACTAGATAAACAAATCGTGGGTGTACAATAACGTTTGTTCAAAATGTCTGTCTTCAATACCCGTCCACAGCAATGCTTCACGTAAAATGTGCAGTCTCCATCGGGCTGCAGGTAAAAGCTGATGCCGTTAAGTCACACCAAACTACGCAGCTCATTATGTGACCACAGTATGCGTTTCAACATGCGAACTCTACGTTTGTGCCCCGCGTATATCCTATTCTTTTCCCGTTTCTTCGGCAAAAGAAGCAGTGGCCACCTCTGCTACGCGTAAACAAACAATATAAAACACGAGAAACAAACTAGAAGTGAAGGAAAAGAGCTCGGGTGAAATCTGGAGCGGAGGAATGCGCCAAAACCTACAGCAGGAGGCCAGATTTACTGTCACGCTTGGGAGTCGGGACGAACACACACCTACAAAAACGACAATGGAGACCTCTTTAGGAGACCCAAATTCTGCCTGCTCTCACTCGCTGTATTTTTTTTCCTTTTCCATTGACAGTGTACACTTCGCGGGCTTTGGCCTCTGCTATTGTTTGAACCGTCTAGTTCAAAACACAACTAAGCTGCAGAAGGCCGGCGAGGAAGACTGTCCGTAGCCTGAGGATGCTTGGAGTGCCAAAAAACGCAGTTAGAAAATAAAAGAATCATAGATAAGGATCCCAGAAAAGCTACACTTCTTTTGCCACACCTCCCTATCGTCGTGAAGAGAACAAGCGACTCGCTAGAAGAAGCAACAATAACTAAAAAGAGAGGACAATGACGTAGAAGCAGAGAAAAGGATTCCAGAATACGAAGAAGGGAAGTCGGCTGCGCTGCTACCTTTTGTCAAGGCCCGCTTGTCGAGTCGAGTTAACGACAGGAAAAAAGAGAAAGGTGCACATATCGCGTGAGCTAGGGGTGGTGCACATAAATCTCCTTGGCTGGAGGAGTAGGCGTGAGCTTTTTCATTCACGACGCTGACCCGGTTGCGCCCGCCGAGACGATGGGAAAATTGAATATTCAAGCTGTCAGCAGCAAGTTGCCGTATAGCTGCCGGCGGCACCGGAGTCCCAGATTTCGGGCTATTCTTCCCCACACCGCGCGCACACGCGGCCCGGCTTACGTCGCGCGCACGCTTTGGCGACGAGGAGTAGACGCGCTTCGCGCGGACCGGTCGCACAATGGGCCCCCTCGGGCGACGAGAGAGTTGCGCGAGTTTGCACGAAGGCTTTGAAACTTTGACTGCACGAACGACACTGGCTGTTTAAGCTTCGAACGCATGCAGAGTGTCGAGCGAAATACGAAGTGCAAACAGATTGTAAATACAAAGAATAAATACAAATTCCGTATACAAAGTGGAAATCATAATACCGCGTAGTTATGTCCATGACATACATCATCTCTTTAACGTCGAGATGGTTACGGCAAATTCGAAGACTACGATGTGAGTATAAGTTTACAACAGTGTGCACCTGGCTTTCCCAGCACAACTATGGCCACTGCGAAGGATTGCATCATAAGACACTAAGCACCAGAAAACAAGCGGTCAGCTTCCAGGTCACCGCTTATGAGGAGCTTGTTATATGTAGAAAAGAGAAAGCGTGAAGGTTTCAGTATTGTTTCGGCGCCGTTAGCAACAAACGGCGGCGCGAGTTTATTGATTCATTAATAATGTTTTGTTGGCGCACGAGCATATGAGGCCAGAGAGCGGGCGGTGCGAGTTTCCTGAACAGAGTGCCTGATTTGCGTCAGGCCGTGAATTTAAGCGCTGCGATTTCAGCCATATTACCACACTGTACCCTCAGAGTGAAGGTTTCATTGCTTTGTTTTATTTTCTCAGGAGAATGCGTATGTGTAGCGAATCGTGCAAGAAACGAGAATACTGCGTGCCATGCATGTGCGTTCTTGACGCCGCTAGTAGCGTACCCATGACGTCACTGCTAAGCAGGATTTCGTCATTACCACTAAAATGGTTATAATAGTTCCCGGAATCGAAGAGTGACGGCCATTCCGAGAGATCAGATATCTTCACCGACTCACCGGCCGCCTGCCGAGCTTACACAAGTGGTAGAATCCCAATGCAAGCACTTCGCACCCTGGGGTATTCTATTCAGAAAGGCCATGTCATTGGCCTGGCTGGAAACATCAGGGCTGATACCATAGCTCGTGATTAAACTCACCAAGCAGGGCCTTCTCATCCTAAGCTCTACCCCTATCCGCCCACTACTCCACACGCCTAGATACCTTGCGTCTCAATAGGGGCCTACACCCAGCACCCCACAAACACCTTTCCCCGGAAGACTCCTAGCTACCTTCTCCGGCGATTTGAGACCTTTAGTACGACGATCTCCACCACTTCGATTGCCTTCACCCAACACTGTGTGTAGATTCATATACTTGGTGTGCTGACACCCCTACTTTCACCCATATCACGTGGACATGTCCGCACTTGCAAACCGGACAACCTTTAAGCCGCCTGATGCGGATTTGGAACAGTGGAAGGTGAAGCTGGCAAGCGTCTCCCTGGAAAACCAGGACGCGCCGTTAACCGTCGCCAAGTCAGTAGAAGCCACTGGTGCCCTAGACTAAGGGCCTCACTCGAAACAGCTCCAATTACCACTTCTGCCAATAAACTTTCATTCATTCATTCATTCATTCATTCATTCATTCATTCATTCATTCATTCATTCATTCATTCATTCATTCATTCGAAGCATAATTCTGACAGTGCGGCAGAATGGTGTGGCATTCTTCCGCACCACGCAATGTTTGATATCACTGCGTGATGTGCGTGATGTCAAACACTGCGTCACTGCGTGATGAGTAAAAGTGATCGCTTACACAAACTGCGATTACCTGCTGTCTTACAAATTAAACACCGTCACTCTCTCCTGTAAACAGCCTTTAATAAATGTTTTCCACAACCACCACCGTCAATTTAGGAGCTCTGGAGAAGATCGCGAATAAGCCCTTCTTGGGCGTCTAAGCATGTGTGCATTTCCAAATAGAGCGGACTCTTCGCGCTGTTTATGAAGGCCGCGATGTCGGCAGTTTACCAGCATCTCTAGACATCAGAGGCAGCGCTAGATGAATTAATCGCTCCTGTCCATTTCGTGTGGGTTTATCCGGCCTTCGCTCAGGACGCAGTAATCTAGATCTCGCGCAATTAATTTCTCGGTAACGAGGAAGCCCACGCGCTGAGGCCAATCAGCGATTCCGCTCGTGTGCTAACTGACTTGGCACACTATGGCGACCCACTCACAATCGATTCCGCGTCCTTCACCCAGCGAAACTGTGCGCCTGCGCGTTCTCCCCGTTGTGAAGAAACAGGAGCTCTCTGGCCAGCTGCGCGGTAATCCAGGTAAATCCTCCACCGGGGACTCGCAGATCCGAAGGACACGTCGAGAGATCGACGACCACCTTTCCGAAATGGAGGACGCCTCCTCGGGGCGTATACAGGTGAAGACACGCAATTTGCGATGGATTGGGTGCTTCCCAAGCTCGGTCCAAAACAAGATGGAAAGGGGGCGAACGGTGTGGGTATCTGGCAACCTCATACTCTATGTTCGTCGATATGTGCGACACCGGGTTGTGCGTACGAAAGGATGCTCTTCGCCCCATTCACAGCCACAGCATGCAATCATACAAAAGGGTTGTGTTTGGTTTTATGGCACATAAGCAGCTAAGGCCATCATGCGAAAGGATCTCGACGATCTTTTTTGTGTGTGGTAAATAGCACCGGCTTCATCAACACTGCACCAAGTAGACTATTGTTACGAACCAGGCCCCTTAAAACCGCGACAATCTTGCAGGGCGCCTGAGGCGACTATTCGTGTAAGGCGAAAAAGCGCTCTCCAAATGCCTTCGCGTTTGAAGAGCTTTTTCTTTTTCTTCGCTCAGAAAGTAATTTTACACGAATAGCTGGCTGAGCCTTAAGATGAGTTGGTCTACACAGCTGTGCGCAGGTTATGCGTGGGCGTGCACTTCCTCACGAAACTCGCGTTTTTACCACGAGCTCTTCGTACCCCTCTGAAAAGCATCAAGACGCCCGGTTTCCTTCTATAGTTACCGAATTCAGGAATACAACGGCTGGGCAAAGCCAGGAAAAATACGTACATAAGACGTGGCCAACGAAGTGGGGAACTCTGCGGCGACTATGGAGAACACAGCTGTCTGGAAACCGGCGGTACCGACTCCCTCGATTACTCGGATGGCAATGGCCAGGCCCAGAAACGTCGCGCCCGGAGGACACTTGTTCAGGAACCTGAAAACACAACGACGCGAAAGAAAAAGAAAAAAGAGAGAGGACACTTTAGCTAAACCTTAAGGGTATGACGCGACAGCGTAGTGGGTTTAGGCTTTCCGTTCTGAGCAGTTTGACATCTTTGAACGTATTTTTCATTTTAATTATTTCAATTAATTGATCAATTACACGATCTAAATTTTCTTAATTGCCATCACCAAGAATTGGATTTTTCATTCTGAACATTTTGACACCTTTGAAGCCCCTTTTTTCAATATTTTCATTTCTGTAATTAATCAGTTACAATGATTTAATCAACTCGATCGTACTCGCCTGTCAGACACCAATCAGTCATAAATCACTAGAACCGCAGATTTACATGATAATTTTTTTTAAGCAGCACCTGATTACTCCCGACACGCGGTGCCGACTACTACTACGCCGACGGCTTCTCGACCGAGCGAGCTGCATACGCTGCAGTGTGAAAGCTTTTCGATTGATGCTGCACACGCGTTAAATGTATTGAGGCCAGAAGTAACGGATCACGACAGGTATAGCTGGGTGAATTAGTGATGCCATGCACGCGGCGACATCTACCACAACTTAAACGGCGTGTGGAGATGCAGGTGAGAATGAATGTCCAAAGGCAATGGCCCCAGCTCAACGTCTCGACTAATGGTAAATACCAGAAAGGTGGGTTATGAAATATCAGTACCCACGTATATACAAAATGTTTCACGTAACTTGAACCGAGGAAGAAAAACTGGCGCACCGTAGCTGGGTAAAATCGACGACATATTATTTCCCTTCATGTGGTGCTCCTCAGAGTATTTTTAAATTATGCTTAGTTAGCTTATTTTGCAACATTTTAATGTACTGTTGGCACCAAAAAATGCGATCACGAACTTGTCACATTCGTCCAGATGTGGCGCACGGCCGCATCATTTTATATACAAATATGACGCTGCATTGAGATTCAAAGCATCCATCGTACTACTGCGCGCAGGCACCTCACCAGGATTGACTTTGTAACGCTTTTTATAAACGCGATGTTAACTTCGCCTTTTAACGCCAATTTCATTTTCGTCCAAAAAGAAATGTATAGAAGGAGCCAACGCTCATAAAAACCTATTACAATTTGTACGAAAACAACGATGAATCTCATTGCAGCGAAATTATGTGCAGCGATGTTTTGTCATGTGCGAGACAAAAATTTTTTTACTTAAATTTTATTATAAATAATTACTGACTGTTTTGTGATTTTGTATGCAGATTAATATCAATAATTATTTAAGCGGCAATTTTCTGTCTGGCTGCCAAATATAAAGCTTTTCATTTCTACCACAAATCAATAAATCACGAGTTTCAGTTACTTTTTTTTGTAGTTCTTCAAAGTCATTTTTTACGCTTTTAACTCTCGGACGACACAAATGCTTTTTATGCATTACCTCAGCCTCCAGAGCAGCCGGTTAAAATATGATTATTGGGGCTTACACGCCGACAGTATACAAGAAACTCACCCGAAAAGTATTGAGGCCATGCCAACGTACAACAGGCCAGAGATCAGCATAAATCTAGGCTTCACGATCGGCACCTGCAAAGAACAAAGTTCTATAGGGCAGAACAGGCGTTTTGGTTCGAGCTAAGGGGCGAGGCACCCCTTTGCTCTGATATCAAGGGGTAAAATATTCACGCGATTTTTCCCCCTCTGTATTTCTATTCCCAAAATTAAATATTCACAAAATATTGAATTCGCAATTCCTAAAATTCACATTACTTGACTATTCACAACAAATTCGAGTGAATTTTTTACACCTGTAGACTCTTCACACAAACATGCAATCGGAGCAAAATGCCGCCTTTTCAAACATTCACTAAAGGTGGCAACCGTCTTTCGTGCCAACGTTCAAGCATGGATAATGCCGTAATTCCATAACATGTAATTGAGGGATCCAGAGACGATCAGCTTGCTGTCGAACGTTGAAAAAAAAAAAACTTTTTTTGTCCCGCTTTTTGTCAGGGCTCTAGGCAAGCCCAGACTGAAAAATGGGATCGACTTAGCTTCAAGCCTTTTATAAACAGAATGCTGAGCCAGCAGAGCGAAGAAACCAGTGCTGGCAATTACGAGAACGTGCGCGCACATAGCGGTGCTCGCGAGATGCAAAGGTGTTGAGGAGAGAACGCACGATTTTTGCAAAGATGGGGGCCACGAAGAAGATGGTGAGCTCGAACACACTGAACACGAAGCCGTACTCTGTGGACGTGATTCCTTTCCTCTCGGCCTGCGGGAGCGAAGAGGAGAGAGCAGCAGAACAAACATTAATTCATTTTAAGCGGCTACTCGAATTCCGGCTCTTAACACCTCCTCAGCACTGAAAATATTTACAAGTGTTTAAGCAGTTTAATGAGTTAGCGATCTATAGCGAGGTCACAAGTACGACCAATAAAGACGAGTTGACAAAGAATAGGGATGTGAGGGAGGACTTGGGTGTATAACCAAAAAGACCTGAAACCACTAATGACAAATAAAGCAAAGGGACAGGGAAGCTCTTTATTCAAAATTAAAATTTAAAGAATTTTTTCTCAAGGAATGGCAACTTGAAAGAAGATGGTGGCTAACAAAGCTCCCGACTATTGTATGATGTAGCGTGCTCGGTACAGTTAAAACAGCAGCTGACTTGGGCTACTTATCCTGTTTCATAACGAGGGCTTGAGAATCTCGCTATACAACTCGAGTTATCGCTTCAACGGAGGATGTAGGGCATCTTATGAGACTGCAGCTGCTGCGTAGAAAGCGGTCGAGGTTGGGTGCTCATAGTCGACTAGTAGCTCTCACACGATTTGCGAAGGTTGTGGATTCTGTTTTCACTGGTCGTCTACCTACTTCTGTATTATTAAATCATTACTTAAAAAGCATGCCTTCTTTCAAAGTATATTTCAGCGACAGTTACCCGAGTTGGAATCTATCACTTGGTCACCAATATTAGCTTTGCTTCTTTAAATTGTCGCGACTCTCGGAGTCTTGCTTGCTCCACATTTCATGAACATAGTGCGGGTGCAGTGCGTCCAGCAAATATTTAGTCTGAGTGCACTGAGCAGTGTTGATCTTGTGCTTATGCCAGCTTTCCTTTTCCGCGTTGTGATGCTCACTTACACTTTACACTAGTGTTTGTCTTGTCAATAACTCAAAGCGATCCAATATCAACATCTAGAATGCTTCATTATCATCATCATCATCAGCCTTAGTACACCCACTGCAGGGCAAAGGCCTCTCCCATGTCTCTCCAGTTAACCCTATCCTTTGCCAGCTGCATCCACCCTTTGCCTGCAAACTTCTTAATCTCATCCGCCCACCTAACCTTCTGCCGCCCCCTGCTACGCTTATTTTCTCTTGGAATCCACTCCGTTACCTTATCTTGCCTTCGCATTACATGCCCTGCCCAAGCCCATTTCTTTCTCTTGATTTCGACTAGGATGTCATTAACCCGTGTTTGTTCCCTCACCCGCTCTGCCCTCGTCCTGTCTCTTAACGTTGCACTTATCATTTTTCTTTCCATGGCTCGCTGCGTTGTCCTTAACTTAAGCTGAACTCTTTTCGTTAGCCTCCACGCTTCTGCCCCGTAGGTGAGCACCGGTAAGATTAAGCTGCTGTACACTTTCCTCTAGAATGCTTATTTGACCTAAAAACAAATAACAAGCGTTGCTATGTCCAATCCGACAGTGGCGAATTTGAGCTGCGCAAATGGGTGTGAGGTTACTACCGTGACCGCAGTGGATGCCCGAGCACACTCACCTCGTGTGGGAAGAACGGCGCCTGCATCGACACACTGGCGCCGACGCAGAAGTTTCCCAGCGCCAGTAGCACGAGCACCACCCTGGATCGGGTGCAGCCGCCCGAGCCGACATCTTGAGGGGAAAGCATGAGCAGTCGAGCGCGCTTTAACCTAGCAGCAGTGAAAATTTCTAAACTCTAGAAGTGAATAAATTTATCGGACATTGAGAAAGCATGTGATGAGACCTAGCACCCTGTTAGATTAAATCTACAAGCGCTGAAACTACGCGTATAGTGAACGAATCAGTTGGCTCTTAACTGAATGCCAATGTTGTCAATTGCGAAAAAAATGAATTAATATCCATACCCCAAAAAGCCAATAAAATTGCTATTAAAGTTCACTTTAGGACCGTTAATATCTGCACATGTCACACAGCCCATCGACGAGACACTCGAACGACAGAGACTAGCCCTGAACAGAAACTGGTTTTTATGTGCGTACAGTGGACATCTACAGGCGTGCTACGAAAGATAATGTAGTCAAAATCTGCGTTACGTGTCAGCTGCAGTAAAGAAGTCAGTAAGTGCAAAATAAGTTCAAAAATAAAATAAATAAAGCTACGAAATAGCTACGCCGATAAGAAACCAAATTAAACGAATTCAAGCACTCCTGAAAACATGCGATAGGGATACAAACAGCAAGCGATATAAAAATGAAGTGAAATTCAAGGCCCGGAAGAGTTAACGAATGTGAACTAAGGAAACTCGGAGGTAGGAAACGGCACTCAAAGACGAAACCAGGGAGAGCAGACGCTACAGGCTAAGGTAACGAATTTTTGTCGAACAACAAGGTAGATGTAGCGCTAACGCACATTTACATTTAAGTTTCTCTCGCGTGTATCTCGGTAGCTTCGCAGTATATGGCACTTTTCAAGTGAAGGCATGCAATACAGCTGGCCAACGTATGAGTGTCTGCACGCTAAAGGGTGGTTTAGGCGTCGGTCTCGTTACAGAGGAGGTTTACAAGACGCAGAGAATACGACAAAATAAACTTCAGCCTTTCATTTTTAAGCAGAGCGAGAAGTTGGGCATATTGTCGCCGGTACATCTTGATTGACAGCGCAGAAAAAGACGAGGCACTCGAAGGAAGCGCTAGTTGTGTTTCTTCAAGTGCCTCGTCTTTTTCTGAGCTGTCCTTCAATCAAGATGATTCATTTTTAAGGTCGTGGGAGATGCCGTGACCGTGGTCCTTCATAGTTCTTGTTTGGAATTCGTCCTACAGCTTTTAGATTTTGGACAGCGCTCTTGGTTAGCCTGTTTGGATAGCCTGCTGCAGCAATTCTGTGCGCTTCCGTACAGATGCTGACCACTCGAAATGGCAGAGCCTACAGGCGGCGCGCGATCTTCAAGCCGCACAAGGTCATTTTTACCTTCGCTAGTTTTCAGTGAGCGGCTCTAGAAAGCAGCAGCCCTTCCTATATAGGACCGAAGACTTGTTTGATGTACAACGTTGGGACAGGGGGGTGGGGGGGGGGGGGGTATGTTTGCGTGATGACTTGAGTTGAATCTGAGTTATGTAATTAGCGGAGTGAAGTACAGACGTGCCAAATAGTGCGATACTAATTAGAGTAACATTTTTTGCATGAACTGCAGTGTGAGAGGGTTCAAACAAGAAACTTAAACTGTTGTGATAACTGTGAAAAATGAGCGAGTCTGAACAAAGAACAGTGACTGTGTGTGAAGCTGAAAGGAGCCATTAACGCTATCGCGTTATATACCTTAAAAGCGGAGCTTAAGTCTCCCCCTAATTTTCTTTAAGAGCGTTAGCTCTGATTAGCTCGTTCTTCAGTTTGGTGGTGTCGTCGTCGGCGTCTGTAGTTACGCCTGCCTCGGTTGGCAGGTGGCAACGTGGAGACTGGAATGCCCTCTCCACTTTAAGAGGAGATGAGGGAGAGGGTAGTGGGAAAGGGAAAAGGGTGGGAGGGGACGGGTAGTCTAGTGGCTTGGACGTCTGCCTCGGCTGCGGGACGTGGTTGGTTCGAAACCTATGGTCGGACAAGGATCGGTACAAGAGTCCCCCGCCCCTGCGCCCGGCTTTCCTATAGGGGTGCGAGCTTGGTAGAGGCTACGCAAGCCCCGCTGCAACCTTTCGAGGGTAAATCCAGTTTCGGACGCCTCTGCCTGCAAAGATACTCAGTGTTACCTTGCCCACACACAGGTCAAAACGGACGTACAGGTTAACTAACTGCTGTAAGCGGTGTACTGAAAGAGATTAACTTCATAGTAACACTGCAGCGTGTAAGCCCGGGTTCACCTTGGGATGTCTGACTTTGCGAGAAAAAATTATGGAACTTCTCCGTAAAAAATTATTTGCTGCCACAAGACACCTAACGCTCCAACATTCGCGTTGCACACTGTAAACCATCCAGTATCTTTTTTTTTCAGGAAATTTTTCAGCCATTGTGCAATTTGAGTGCAGATGTTTAAAACGTGCAGCCTTTGTGTACAGTGCCGCCGCGGTGGCTCAGTGGCTATGGCGCTCGGCTGCTGACCCGAAACACGCGGGTTTGATCCCGGCCGCGGCGGTAGAATTTCTATGGAAGCGAAATACTAGAGGTTCATGTACTGTGCGATGTCAGTGCACGTTAAAGAACCCCAGGTGGTCGAAATTTCCGGAGCCCTTCACTACGGCGTCCCTCATAGCCTGAGTCGCTTTGGGACGTTAAACCCCCATAAACAATAAATTTTTGTGTGCTGTTCCGATTTTTACACTGTTGTAGATGCAGCAAGGGATATTAGTTTCAGCCGGGGAGACAAAAACTGCGCGAACTGCGAAGAGTTTAGCCAACAAGAATGTGTGACGTTTGAGGGGCATATCCTAAATAAAAAAAAAAGAAAGTGGTGTCTGAAGCTATCCCGCATACCAGATGACAAGTTTAATGTGCTGTCTGCGCACAGTTCGAAGGATAAGCCGTATGAAGATATTGTCGCGTAGTTGTGACGGCAGTCTGGCAATCAGAAAGACAGCGAAAAGTCTTCCAAAAGAATCCCTTTACTGGGGCTGACTCCCTTGCGCAAAGCACTGAATGACTTGGCAGTGGCGATATTAACAAGCGTGCTCGGAGGTCGTCGAACTGAATGCCCGCCGCTCTCGGCCGCTCTCAATTTAAAGCCGGCAAGGAACCATCGTGATAAGACGCCAAAGCAACTACAACAAGTGGCTGCGACCATTCGAGATAAGGCTGGTCGCACCTCGTGACACAAGCAAATGATAAAGCCGAGTGCGGATGGATTTGAGAGTGGACAAACGAACAGTACAAAGATTAGCGGCAGTATAATACGCGCATAATGAGGCGCTTGAAACGGTTCCCGTATAGTCACGATGAATTTAAAAGTAACTTGTGTAATGAGCTTCCTCAGCACTACCTGAGCGGTAGGTCACAGGCAGTCAAATGAGATTCCCGCCACTAATATATAATGACTCCTCTCCAAACGTATACATAGACGACGCGTGAGGACTGTTGTGACGTGATGCACTCGCAAAAGACTTCTAACTACGCTGACAGAAACGCGTATTACTGAAGAAACACGACACATGAAGGCGCTGACAGACAGGTTGCGACCAGAACAAGATTAGGATTTTCCTTAGTTAATCTCAATATAGACGAAACAGTACGGGCACCCGCAAGAGCAAGCCAACCACACTTGGTGATACCTACTGGCTCGAAAGTATATGCTTGTATCGGGAGAAAGCCATACCAACATTAGTCGCTGTCATTCATGTCAAGCCAATCTACCGTCATTTGAACTGCTTGCTCCAGAGCTCACCACTCGCACACTTTACACTCTAAATATCTTCAGAATTAAAGGTGACAAAAAGTAATGAAGTTTTAATATTAAACCTTCAATTTAGACGAAGACCAATTTTTTCGTCGCGTAATGTGCCAAACTCACGAAATTCGAAATTACGTATTTCGCTCACGCAATTCGCTTCCTGAATTTTGAAGAGAAGCCGTAGTCCATGCCTTCAGATTAAATTCCAGTATCAGAGTATACGTCTTGCCTACTTCCTCTCGAAATGCGTGGTTTAGTTTTTTTACTTTCAAACCAAGCGACTTACAGCTGGCGGAAACGAGTGCACAATCTACTCCTGCACAATGTTAGCTCCTGAGCTGCAAGCGACTCTCCGAAACAACGAATCTGCAGAGACCTTGATGTAAATGCCTGGTGCACTCGAGTGGCATTCTCCGCAGTGGTTCGCTGACGCTGACCGCTCGCCATTGGGCCTGGGATGCCTTATATCTGAACCAGCCCCCAGTTTGTCGATTTAATATTTTAGGTCCCACTGCTCGCTATTTACAAAGGGCTCCGTTGGGTGTCCACTGCCGTTACTCAGCGGCACTTAGAAGTGGTGCTGCGTGCATCGTGAAACAGCGGACCTTGCATGTCAACTCTTTGGTCCGTCGCTAGGCGTTGCCTTCGAGAGCCAAAGAACCGTACAGTAACAGGGGACCAAAGTCACACTATAAGATTTATTATCACGTCTGCACGCGCTCAGAAAATAGCTGTCGTAAACTAGGAGGTCGACGCAGTAAGGTGTCATTAATGCACTATCAAACACGCAACTCGAGCACAGGGCACGTGTGCGGGAATCTGTGCAACTGCTTAGCACGCGGGTCTGATCTCACTGCAAACGGCTGGAACTAGGACGTTATTGCAACCCGCAGTGCTGAACCACACTCATAAAACTAAAGGTATACCAGACCTCTTTCACAGGACATACCTGACAGCATAGCTTAATCGTGCTCTTTACTGCACCATTAGAGCTACCTTTCCAAGGCTCACATGCGCTTTTCCTACCTGTACAGCATTACCACACGTGGGATATTGCCAAGACTGCAGATACCTGTTTGCCACCTAGAAAGAAACCAGGTTGGGCAGCAGATGAAGACGGCAGTTTCCATCAACGACATACTACGCCAACGGTTGCATCATGTACACGTAAGAAAATGTTGCATACAGCCGTTAGCCTCGAAGCTCTTTCGACAGTTGTTACGGCGCCTCACCTTTAGTACGTTGACGCGTCGAATCGGCCACTCCCCCCGCGTTGCTTAACGATATGCACCGTACTTTCTGATGAGCCGGATCCAAGTGATCAGCTGCATGTTCCGGCCTGATTGCTTCGACGGAGGCATCCGACTTGGTTCGCTCCGCGGTGTTTTCTTGAATGGTCAACGGCTGCTCGTTCTGTTGTGGGCAGATGTCTGTGCGGCTGCATCCGTTTGAAAACATCGCCGGGGAAGGGTTAGCGGCATCCGACTTGGTTCGCTCCGCGATGTTTTCTTGAATGGTCAAAGGCTGCTCGTTCCGTTGTGGGGAGATGTCTGTGCGGCTGCATCCGTTTGGAAACATCGCCGGGGAAAGGTTAGCAGCTAAGCGGCTAACTGAAGCGAGGGATGCCGCGGCGTCTGCGTTGAAAAGGGGGAGGGGCGCTGCGAGGCACTTGCGGGAACGTCAGCGCCAAT